>NW_024070192.1:20522087-20806339 GCF_014754425.2 Oryx dammah
TTCTCCAACACCACAGTTCAAAAGCATCAATTCTTTGGCGCTCAGCCGTCTTCACAGTCCAACTCTCACATCCATACATGACCACTGGAAAAACCATAGCCTTGACTAGACGGACCTTAGTCGGCAAAGTAATGTCTCTGCTTTTGAATATGCTATCTAGGTTGGTCATAACTTTCCTTCCAAGGAGTAAGCGTCTTTTAATTTCATGGCTGCAATCACCATCTGCAGTGATTTTGGAGCCCAAAAAAATAAAGTCTGACACTGTTTCCACTGTTTCCCCATCTATTTCCCATGAAGTGATGGGACTGGATGCCATGATCTTTGTTTTCTGAATGTTGAGCTTTAAGCCAACTTTTTCACTCTCCACTTTCACTTTCATCAAGAGGCTTTTTAGTTCCTCTTCACTTTCTGCCATAAGGGTGGTGTCATCTGCATATCTGAGGTTATTGATAGTTCTCCCGGCAATCTTGATTCCAGCTTGTGTTTCTTTCAGTCCAGCGTTTCTCATGATGTACTCTGCATATAAGTTAAATAAGCAGAGTGACAATAAACAGCCTTGACATATTCCTTTTCCTATTTTGGAACCAGTCTGTTGTTCCATGTCCAGTTCTAACTGTTGCTTCCTGACCTGCATACAGATTTCTCAAGAGGCAGGTCAGGTGGTCTGGTATTCCCATCTCTTTCAGAATTTTTCACAGTTTATTGTGATCCACACAGTCAAAGGCTTTGGTATAGTCAATAAAGCAGAAATAGATGTTTTTCTGGAACTCTCTTGCTTTTTCGATAATCCAGTGGATGTTGGCAATTTGATCTCTGGTTCCTCTGCCTTTTCTAAAACCAGCTTGAACATCAGGGAGTTCACGGTTCACATGTTGCTGAAGCCTGGCTTGGAGAATTTTGAGCATTACTTTACTAGCATGTGAGATGAGTGCAATTGTGCAGTAGTTTGAGCATTCTTTGGCATTGCCTTTCTATAGGATTGGAATGAAAACTGACCTTTTCCAGTCCTGTGGCCACTGCTGAGTTTTCCAAATTTGCTGGCATATTGAGTGCAGCACTTTCACAGCATCATCTTCCAGGATTTGAAACAGCTCAACTGGAATTCCTTCACCTCCACTAGCTTTGTTCATAGTGATGCTTTCTACGTCCCACTTGACTTCACATTCCAGGATGTCTGGCTCTAGATGAGTGATCACAGCATCATGATTATCTGGGTCGTGAAGATCTTTTTTGTACAGTTCTTCTGTGTATTCTTGCCACCTCTTCTTAATATCTTCTGCTTCTGTTAGGTGCATACCATTTCTGTCCTTTATTGAGCCCATCTTTGCATCAAATGTTCCCTTGGTATCTCTAATTTTCTTGAAGAGATCTCTAGTCTTTCCCATTCTGTTCTTTTCCTCTATTTCTTTGCATTGATTGCTGAAGAAGGCTTTCTTATCTCTTCTTGCTGTTCTTTGGAACTTGGCATTCAGATGCTTATATCTTTCCTTTTCTCCTTTGCTTTTTGCTTCTCTTCTTTTCACAGCTATTTGTAAGTCCTTCCCAGACAGCCATTTTTCTTTTTTGCATTTCTTTTCCATGGGGATGGTCTTGATCCCTGTCTCCTGTACAATGTCACGAACCTCATTCCACAGCTCATCAGGCACTCTGTCTATCAGATCTAGGCCCTTAAATCTATTTCTCACTTCCACTGTATAATCATAAGGGACTTGATTTAGGTCATACCTGAATGGTCTAGTGGTTTTCCCTACTTTCTTCAATTTAAGTCTGAATTTGGTAATAAGGAGTTCATGATCTGAGCCACAGTCAGCTCCCGGTCTTGTTTTTGTTGACTGTATAGAGCCTCTCCATCTTTGGCTGCAAAGAATATAATCAATCTCATTTCGGTGTTGACCATCTGGTGATGTCCATGTGTAGAGTCTTCTCTTGTGTTGTTGGAAGAGGGTGTTTGCTATGACCAGTGCATTTTCTTGGCAAAACTCTATTAGTCTTTGCCCTGCTTCATTCTGCATTCCAAGGCCAAATTTGCCTGTTACTCTAGGTGTTTCTTGACTTCCTACTTTTGCATTCCAGACCCCTATAATGAAAAGGACATCTTTTTGGGGGTGTTAGTTCTAAAAGGTCTTGTAGGTCTTCATAAAACCGTTCAACTTCAGCTTCTTCAGCGTTACTGGTTGGGGCATAGACTTGGATTACTGCGATATTGAATGGTTTGCCTTGGCGACGAACAGAGATCATTCTGTCATTTTTGAGATTGCATCCAAGTACTGCACTTCGGACTCTTTTCTTGACCATGATGGCTATTACATTTCTTCTAAGGGATTCCTGCCCTCAGCAGAAGATATAATGGTCATCTGAGTTAAATTCACCCATTCTAGTCCATTTTAGTTCGCTGATTCCTAGAATGTTGATGTTCACCCTTGCCATCTCTTGTTTGACCACTTCCAATTTGCCTTGATTCATGGACCTGACATTCCAGGTTCCTATGCAATATTGCTCTTTACATCATCAGACCTTGCTTCTATCACCGGTCACATCCACAGCTGGGTATTGTTTTTGCTTTGGCTTCATCCTTTCATTCTTTCTGGAGTTATTCCTCCACTGATCTCCAGTAGCATATTGGGCACTTACTGACCTGGGGAGTTCCTCTTTCAGTATCCTATCATTTTGCCTTTTCATAATGTTCATGGGGTTCTCGAGGCAAGAATACTGAAGTGGTTTGCCATTCGCTTCTCCAGTGGACCACATTCTGTCAGACCTCTCCACCATGACCCGCCTGTCGGGAGCACCGGCTGTGCTTTGCTGGAGCAGACGTGAAGAGATACCCCACGCCCAAGGTAAGAGAAACCCAAGTAAGATGGTAGGTGTTGCAAGAGGGCATCAGAGGACACCCTGCTGGGCACTGCCAATTGTATTCTCACCTATCAAATAATCGGGGATGACCTGAAACGTTGTCAGTGGACACAAGTTTGAAGACTTCAGTCGGCCTGGAAGAATTTGCGGGTTGGCCTCGCTGGTTGCCACACAGGTCGCACGGCCCCGCCCTCCCTCGGACCCCACCCCTTGTATGCACGTCCAAAGACGGCCAGCAGGTGGCGGTACACGACAAGGGTCGGGGCTCAACTTGCTCCATCCAATCCCTGACCACCGGCAGGGGCGCTGACGCTCTACTGGGTGCTCGGATGTGGAGGGTCGGGTTTACAAAGCAGGGCTAGGGAGGCGGGGTCAGCCCTGCCTGGAGACGGCGTAGGTCAGAACCTAAGCAAAGGAGGAGGGCGGTGTGGCAGCTTCATTCTTTCTCTTTCGTATAGTGCAGTCTTAACCTCTATCTATCTTACAGGCTTAAGAAGCAAACTTTTTTCAGATTTTACTGGCCATCTGATCTCTTCTATAATCACTCAATTCTGGTCTCCAAGTGTGAAATAACCCTTGAACACATGGGTGTGGCCGTGTTCCAATAAATACTTGTGGACATTAAAATTTGAATTTCATCCAATTTTCATATGTTGTTCTTTTATTGAAAAAAAAAAAAAAGACTAAAAATGTAAAAAGCCATTCTTAGCTCGTGGGGAGGGTGACCCCTGATCTAGGTAAAGTCCCAAACCAGTGCCTGGCATACAGTAGGTGCTCAGCAGCCCTTGGAGGACTTGGCAGGACACTCTCCTCCCAGTTTTGGCCCTGGGTCTCCTAAACCCCTGGCAAAAGTGGTCAGTTAAGGGGATCCCTCTCCTCCCCTCCTCCCTGTGGCCGTGGCTGCATTTTTCCCATCTCCATGCCTCTACCTGGGCAGTTGCCTCCTCCTAATGAAATCTTTGTCTTCATTACCTTACAAGGCCCAATCTCGTTGCTCTCTGTAAAAATTCAACTTTAATTGAGGTACTGAAGTATTCACCCATCTTAAGTGCAGAGTTGATGAGTTTTGATAAATGCATTTACCCAAGGGGCCACCACCCAATCAAGATAGAGAATATTTCCTGTACCCCCAGAAGCTTTCCTGGACACTTTCCTAGTCAGCCTTGGATATGTTTTTAATGTCTCCAGTTATGAAGGGCTTGCAATGTGCCAGGCTTCAGGGACAAGTCCTGTCTCACTGAAGCCTTGGGAACCTGGTGGAGTGGTGGCAATTGTTCTATTTATTAGACCTCGTTGCACTGAGTGGGCTTTTCCTGGGGGCACATGGCTTCTCTAGTTGCTGTATATGGGCTTTTAGTTCCTTGACCAGGAATCGAGCCCGGTCCCCTGCATTGGAAGTGTGGAGTCTTAACCACTGGACCACTAGGCAAGTCCCGTCAATTGTTATATGTGGGCACCTTTAGGCTCAGGACCCTGAGCTCTGGGATGGGGAGACGCATGCTCACCGAGAGGAAAGTCAGGGCTGAGATTTGATCCTGGCCTGCTGCTTCCTAACTGCTCTCCTGCCTGCGTTTCTCCGAGCCCCCCTTTGTGTTCCTGGGGGCATCATGGGACACACTTCTATACTACTGGCTGTTTGCAGTGTATCTTGGGATCAGGAGCTTCAGCATCCCCTGGGAGCTGGCCAGAAATGCAGAGTCTCGGACCATACCCAGAACGGCTGAGTTCCCCAGTCTCCAGGTGATTTCAAGGCTGAGAATCGCCGTCCTGAGGCCAGCTCTTGGTTGTGTTTGTGTCCTGGAAGGCAGGGGCTGAGCCCACCTCAGGGCCACCATACTGCAGTCCCCTATGACTCAGAGTTGAATTAACACTTGCTATGGGAGCAAGACTAGGGGCAGGGCTGTTTCTCACCTCCCGGGCTTCCTCCCCCTCAAATTCCCCCAGGACTGTTTCTCACCTCCTTACTTCGCTCCACCTCCCCACCAGGTTCCCCCACTTTGAATGCCCTTTCCCATGCTCTGTCACAGTCCCACACATGTGTGTTCAGACAGCAGGATTCTCTCCAGCAGTGAGAGGACCTTACAGACATAATGTTTAGCAAGAAAACATAAAAGGAGCTGTATTATGAGCCCAATCTTGTGAAGCACAAAAGCAGTCCTATGAGTCTCTGCTGTTAGTAATGCCTACCTGGGGTGGGGGGGTTAGTACTTGGAAGAGAGCATGGGATGGAGGGTGGGGGCCTCTGGGAGATGTTCAAATTGTTTTGTTATCTGGGTGCTGGTTATACAGTGCTGGTTTCACTTTGTGAAAATTCACTGAGCTGCACAGAGATTGTACGTGCATTTTTCTTTCTTTCATTTCTCTACTTTTTTTTTTTTTTACTGATTTACTCAATATTTATTTTACATTTACCACGTAAGAAGTATGGCAATAATATAATTTAGAAAAGTTCACTTTTTGGACCAAGCATCTACACTATGTCTGTCCCTCAGATCATTTATATTAAAAATATGTCTAAGGTCTTCCCTGGAGGTTCAGTGGTTAAGACTTCACCTTCCAATGCAAGCATTGTGGGTTTGATCCCTGGTCAGGGAACTAAGATCCCGCATACTCCATGGCCAAAAAACCAAAAGGTAAAACAGAAGTGATATTGTAACAAATTCCACAAGGACTTAAAAAATGGTCTACATTAAAAAAAAAAGCTTTTGTATCCTGCATCGAACCTAGACTGGTGCTTCGTTTCTTAGATGACCCAGAGGGATGGTATGGGGAGGGAAGTGGGAGGGGGTTCAGGATTGGGAACACGTGTACACCCGTGGCGGATTTATGTTGATGTATGGCAAAACCAATACAATATTGTAAAGTAAAAAAAAAATAATAATTAAAAAATAAAAGCTTTTAAAGAAAGTCTATATTTTGGGATGTCTAGCATTCTAAATCCTCAAACTTTGCTTTTCACATGTCTTTAAGAAAGGAAAGTTTTCATTGAGTTCTATTTGCATTTTATATATTAACAAGGTTATTTTAATGTGTAATAATAGCACATGGAGGGGTTATTTTATGACCTGCTCTGTATGTGCGTTTTTTTCTGTACATTAAGTTGAAAGAAGACCAGATTGAATGTCTAGAAGAATCCTGTGCATATTAGCCACTAGGAATGCTCCTCTTCCCATTGGCGGCTGGTAAGGCCCTGGCTGCTCCGTGGGGTTTTGGTTCCCACTCTTCCTGTGGGCTGGGGCTCCCTGACATCAGGCCGATGACCATTCATCCGTGTCTCCCGGCCTGGGACCTGCACAGAGCAGGCGCGGAACATCTTGGCACGCACGTGACTCCCCAGCGTCCTTGGGGTGACCTCCGAGGCCCTAGGGCAGCAGACAATGTGTGTGGGGGGTGTTTCTTCTTACTGCTGCCCCCCAAGAAGGCCAGCATTAACACACCTGTTGGCTGTGGCCCAGGGTTAGAAGTGGGCTAAGGGTGGGGAGGGCAGAAAGTGCCAGGAGGAAGAGAGGGGTCCCTGGCATGGGGGGCTGCTGACATTCTGGGTCCTCAGCACCCCAGCTTCTCGCGGCTGCTCCCACTAGCTGAGGTTGGCACCTCCTCCTGTCTGGAATGTTCACCCCTCACCTTCAGGGTGTCCGGTCCCCTGCAGAGTCCCCGTTTGAGGCACAGGGAGTCTCTGATTTCTCTGGACTTGGCCCTGTGCTCAGGCCGCTCTGAACCTGCCCAGCTCTGCCTCTGACTCACCCCTGCTCTCCCCACCCTGCAAGTCAGCCCTCCCAGTGGGGCCCACGTTACAGGTTCCTGCAGACTGGCATAGAGCCCCCTCCCTACTGCCTGGAACTTGTCATTGAGGAAAACTGGGCAGTCGTCTGGCCTCTCTAGCTTCAGTTTCCCTTGTCTATAGGTGGGAGAACAATTCTGCAGCTCTGAGGTCTGAAGAGTATGGGACCTCTTGGGACCCAGCAGGGCAGGGTGCCAAGGCCGGCTAGGGGGTGGTTAGTGAGGGGCATAGCTCCTCCCCCTCAAGGGGGTGGGGTCTGTGTGGTAGGGTCAGGTGAGTGGTGGGAAGGTCTGTGCTGCTGTTCCTGGGGTTCCCAGGGAGGTGGCTGGGGGTGCCAGGGTGAGCTTGGGAGAGTCAGGGGCCTGGGTTTGGCCCAACTTGATTCGTGTCTCCAGGCCCGTTCCCTCTCTGGGCCTCAGTGGACTCCTTGGTCAAGGAGGCCATTGGGTTCCATTGTCCTTCAAGCCCCTGGAACTGTCTCACATCCATGCTGTGTTTGAACTGCCCAGAATGTTATTTTGCTATAATAGTTTCTACATTTAAAAGATGGGGAGGCCTTTCAGTCAGATCCTGAGTTCCAGCTTCCTAAGTGGGCAGATGTCTGGCTTCTTTGGGATTCTTTGTGCCAGCAGCAAAGCAGAGCAGCTGCTGCTGAGGGGCCTCCACTCCCTGGGGACCCAGCCCCCTGCACCGACCACACCCTGGATCCTAGCCCTGGGGCATCTGAATGAGGCTCCCCCTCCAGCCTAGGGGGTATCCCTGCCCAGGACCCTCTGCCTCCAGCTAGGTCAGCCCTGCGTGTATGTCCCCCCTCTCCCAGCAGCCCAGTGCCCAGCAGCTGGCACACTTGCACGAACAAGCCTCTTTTCTCTGTTTTGCAAACTTCAGGCTTTGGAGGGCAGGTCTGGATTAGAAGGGCATTAGCTCATGTGTTTATCCAAAGCAAAGGCCTAGGTTTTGGGATTTCCAGGGCAGGGGAGTGTCCAGAGCCTGGGTCAGGGCCCCCAGAAGGTGTCTGCTTGAGGGGACATGGGTCCCTCCCTCCTGAGGTCAGGTCCTTTCCCTCCCTCTGCGATGCCCCCCACTCTCAGTATCTCAGCCTGGGCACAAGCCCTTGGAAACCAGCTCCTCACCTGCCTGCTGGTCTCTTGGGCTCACTTTCACACCCTCACCTCCAAACTCATCGTGTTCTTTTTGGCACGGCTGTCTATCCACATCCTTAGGCCCCTTCCCCTCCCTCTCTGTCCTCAGCTTCTCCTCCCGCTTCCCCTGAAACTGGCCCCATGGGCTGTCCACGATGCCCATAGCCTCCTGTGCCAGGCTGTGGGGCCTCGGTCCAGCCTCCCAACCTCCAGCACAGAGCCAGGCACACAGTCATGCGCATCTGAGCATGTGTTTCAGGATTTCCAAAACTGTGTGTCGTTCCGCTGCCCCGGAAATCTGACGAGCACATAGTCAGTGCTCGCGTTCTAATGGTCGAAGCTGCCCTTTGTCTGCGGGGCAGGGGCTGGGGAGGAGTCACTGAAGGTCAGGGCAGGATTCTTTGGGCGGTTGCTTGGCCATTGCTGGGAGAGGGAGAAAGGGTAGCCCCGGCCCTTGGATTAGAGGCCAGGGAGGCCCCCTCCCCTCTGACACCACTCCTGAGCACAGCCCTGGGCTGCTGTCCTCAGCCACCCGCTGGCACTTGGGGGTGCCAGCCCTGGGCCAGGCAGTGGCCTAAGCAGTTGTACAGGGAACCCTTGGAAATAGGGCCTCCCAGCCAGCTGTGAGTCCCTTGCCCACAGCCCTGCTCCTGCACCCCTGGTTCAAGCTGGCTCAGCTCCTGGTGGGCAAACAGAACGAGGGAGCCTTCTCAGGGACCACCTAGGCCAGTTTCTGACAGATGAGGAAACTGAGGTCCAAGAGAGGTGGTGACTTGACCCAGAGTCCTGGGCCCTCTCCCAGGGCTGGCCTGAGTGCTGGATGGTTCAGAGTCAGTCCTGGGCATCAGGACATGCCAGTGTCTGCGCTGCTGGGGCCCCTGCCCCCAGCTGGCTCCACCTGGCTGGCGTGTCCCAGAGCCAGCAGAAAGCTAGGGCAGAGGCAAGTCTGAATTGGCCCAGGTGGCTGCAAGTCCCAGCGGGCCCTCCCTGCCCGCAGGCGCTGGGAGCAGGGCCTGAGCTCCGCACCCCAAATCCTCTGCCTTCCCTCCCCACCCACGCGTTCAGCCTGGGGCCCAAACAAGGCACGGAGCCAGCCCCAGCCTCCCTCCTTGGTAACCGAGGCACAACACCTGACAATAGAGACTCTTTGTCCTGCCAAGGCCGCACCCCACCCTGGGCCTGCATGCCTGGCTGGGGAGAAGCCTGTGGCGGGGAAGGTGGGAAGACAGGCAGGAGGAGGGGGCAGCAGGGCCCCTGAGCTTAGAGACCCTTCCCTCCCTCCTCAAGCTCAGGGGAGCCAGGGCTGTCGCCCAGCAGCCTTGGATAGTGTGGCCCCAGCCCCTTAGACTTGGTAGCAAGCAGAAGGTAGAGATGGGTCAGGTGGATCACAGGGAAGAGTGTTATTGTTCAGTCGCTAAGTCGTGTCTGACTCTTCGTGACCCCATGGACTGCAGCACTCCAGGCTTCCCATGTCCTTCACCGTCTCCCAGAGCTTGCTCAAATTCATGTCCATCGAGTCAGTGATGCCATCCAACTTTCTCATCCTCTGTTGTCCCCTTCTCCTCCCACCTTCAATCTTTCCCAGCATTAGGGTCTTTTCCAATGAATCAGTTCTTCCCATCAGGTGGCCAAAGTATTGGAGATTTCAGCTTCAACATTAGTCCTTCCAATGAATATTCAGGACTGAGTTCTTTTGGATTGACTGGTTTGATCTCCTTGCTGTCCAAGGGACTCTTAAGAGTGTGGGTCTGAGCAAGAAAGCCCTCCTGGGCCAGCTGGGCTGTGGGAAGGTTTCAGGGGGGTGGTTATGAGAAGACCCTTCTGTCCTGGTAGGGAGGAGGGCAGCAGGGCGTCTTTCTTGGCAGGGGATGAATGGGAAGTTCACCAGCCCCCAAGGCTGGGGCAGGGGGCCCTGGGAGGCTGTTCTAGCATCATGTTTGGGGGCGGCTTGGTGAGCAGAGGGGATCAGGACCTAGGAAGTTGGGTGGTACTGAAGAGGGAAGGACAGCTTTTCTGGACTTCACTGGCTTTAGGTTTCCATGGCCCAGGGCTTGGGACTGTGGGGTCATAGAGGCAGACAGGGTCTCCATCCCTGGGGAGCCCCCAGTCAGGGGAGAAACAAGGCCCCAGCCCTGGAGGGCGCCTGGTCTGAGACGGGGGGCCCAGCTTCTGTTCTGGGGAGTTTGGGAACATCCATATTGGGTGACAGAGAATGGATTGAGTCTCTCAACTTGAAGCATGGACCTCACAAGGCCTCCTTAGTGAATGCCTCTGACACTCAGGGAGCGATGGAATCTGGGGGTCTTCCTGCTTCTCCTCCCTGGGTTGGGGCACCTTCCCAGAGCTGGTGAGCCCTTCCCCTGGTTACCAGGCCTGGTCAAAGTTGTGCTTAATTGAAACTGCTTGTCCAATGCCTGCAGGTTGAGCAGAAGCTTCTCCCCCTACCTCTGCCCGGCCCTGTGGGAGAGGAACCAGCCCTGGCCCCCTTCTATGGATGAGGAGACTGAGGCTCAGTGACACGAGGGTGCCATGCTTGGGGCTTGGGTCCTACGGGCCAGACCGTTGTTTTTCTGGGGGGAATCTGGTGTGGGCAGACCATGGGGAGAGCCGGGAGGGGGAAGTCCCACGGTGTCCCTGCTGTCCCCCTAGTCCCGAGGCCTGGTGGGTGCTGTCCTGGCTCTCCGCCTCTCTCTCAGGCCCTGTCCCTTGCTTCAGTCCCTGGTGGGCCGGGGGAGGGAAGGGTGGGGCTGGAGAGCCTGGTTCCTGCTGAGACTGTATCTTCCCGGCCCACGGCCCACCCAGGCTGAGTCAGGGCCGGGCGGGAGCCAGGGGGGTGGCAGGTTTCCCAGGGCCAGCCCGGGCGGCGTCCACATTCCTCACAAGCAGGGTGTGTTGGGGTTTGGCCAAGCCAGGTGTTTTGGGCCCCGCCCCGGCCCCCGCCCGCCAGCTCAGCACTGCGGCCTTGGCCTTGTATGGACCCTGCCTGGCAGCCGCCTAGAATGGGGCGTGGGAACTGCTTGCCTTGCACATCCCTGCTGGGAGGGGTGCAGGCTGGCTCTGGGGGAGCCTGCTGGAGCCCCAGCCCCCACCATGGCCTGGGCAGCTGGGGGGCCCATTGCTCGCTCCTCTTCACGCCCTCCTTGGCCTCTGCGCTTGGAGAGCTGGAGGCTGAGGCTTACATCAGTGTGTGGTTTGGGCCTTGGCCTCTCTCGTGGCTCAGCAAGCACTGGAGGGAAGAGCAAAGGGTGTTCTGACAGCTGGGGAGGTGGTGAGGGCCTGCAAGGCCAGGAGGCAGTGGGTGGGGGGCACTTCCTGTTTGTAGCCCCCCAGTCTCTGGAGGAGGCCTTTGTCCTCACCAGCTTGGAGACCTAGGTGCCAAGTGGGGCCTGGGGCAGAGGCTCATAGTGGGGTCCTGTGCCCATGGGGGCTGCAGCTCTGGGGCCTGCCAACAGCTTGCCACCTTCCCTGTTTCCTCCACAGCCCAGCCGGGCTCTCTGCATGGCAGGGGGGCTGAGAGGGATTCATGCGGGGTGGGTCAAGGTCAGTCCCCACCACTCCCCTGCGAGACGCTCCCACAATCCATCTCCTCTCTCTGGCTTCTCCTGTCACAGGAAGACAGAGCCCCCTATTCTATCGAGGCCCCTGGGCTCTTGGGCGAAATGTGACCTTGAGACTGAGACCCAAGATAGGCTGTCCCGGGACCCTATCCCTTCCACGTGGAGGACCCTCCCCCCAGCTCTGCAGCTTCCCTATCAGCCTCTGTGGGTCAGGCCTGGCTCCTGGCTGGGGCTGGCGGAGATAACCTTAAGTCTGGGATCTGGGGACCCTGATCGTAGTTGCCCTGTCTCCTCTGAGGGCGGCTGGTAGAGCTAGAGTTTCATTTCACTCCGGCGAATGGCGGCCGGGCACCCCTTGCCTGCCCGTCACCCAGTTCTGCAGCCTCAGCAGTTCTGAGCCCAGCCCGTGGGGCCTGGGCTGGCGCCCTCCGTCATGTCCCTGCAGCAAGCAGGCCTGGGCTGTTTCCCGGGCAGGCCTGGCGTAGCTTGGGCTGCAGAAACCACTTCCCAGGCCTTGGTGGGAACCAACGGCCCTGGCCCTGGGCCCAAGGTGGGTGTGGGAATTTTGTCCTGCATGAAAGGTTGGGGAGGGTGACACCAGGGCTGCGGGAGGAGAGGCAGGGGACAAGCTGAGATGTCAACCGTGCCCCCAAAGAGGCAGCAGGCTGAGTGCCAGGCAACCAGGGGGCTGGGCCATGGGAGGGGTAGCAGGTGGGCGCATGCAGCCCGCTCCCTAGCTAGCCCATCGCCGAGCACCAATCAGGCCTCCCCTTTCCAGCTGCCTTCAGCTGAGCCCTAGGGCTGGCTTTCTGGGTGCCCTCGTTCCTGGGGACCCTCTAGGGACTTCAGCTGCTTTTCTTCCTCCTCTGCCCAGGGCCTTGTGGCTGGAGGGCAGCACTTTGCCCCAGGGTAAGAGTGGGGTGCTGTTTGCAGTGGAAGGAAGTACCTCAGCTCCTGGAAGCCACTCTGAGTCCTGGTGTCTTTGAGCTAAGGATGGCTCAGTGTATGAGTGTGTGCACACGTGTGTGTACACGTGTGTGTGCATATGTTTGTATCAGGGGGAGGCAGTTGTCCCAGTGGAGGTGGACTTGTGCCCATTCTGACCAGGGTCCCTCTAGTTGGATTCTGATCCCTGAAGGATTCTGGGAGTTGGCATTGAGAAGTGGGCCCCAGTGCAGCCTGGGAAATCATGGGAACAGGTGAGAACAGGCTGGGAGGGTGCGGCAGCAGCTGGAATGTGCGGCCTGGAGTAGCTCCACCCTCCCTCATGCAGGAATGGGCATGAGCTGGGGAGCCAGGACCCATGCCCTCCCCGTGCTGTCCCCAGCTCTGCTCTGCTGGCCCTCCAGCCTCTGTTCCCCCTGTGGGGTGCTCCCACACCCCCCCACTCCTTGCTGGTCTACAGCCTGTGGCCCTGCTGTGCCAGGCTGCTTAGGAGAAGCTGGCAACTGCTCCTGAAGGTTCCTGGGTTTTTGGTTGGCGGGTTTGTTTCTGACCCTCTGCACGGACAGACTCTGTCACTCACAGGGGACGTGTTCTGTTGACTTAGAAAAGCACAGTCTACCTGTGGAGGCTTCCCTGAGCCAGTGGATCGAGTTACTTTTTCAAAAACTGTTTTGGCTGGGCCATAAGGCATGTGGGATCTTGGTTCCCTGACCAGGGATTACACCCTCGCCCCCTGCATTGGAAGCTTGGAGTCTTAGCCACTGGGCCACCAGGGAAGTCCCTGGATGGGGTTTTCACGTCGGCTCTGCTCCTGGGATGGGGGCTGAGGGCACCAGCCCCTCCGGGAGCTTCTGGACACACTGTCAGCCTCTGCAGAGCGGCTTTGTCCTCGCCTGTCCTGCACAGTTGATCAGGATACCCCGTGGCCATGCTCCCCAGCAGGGCACATCGGCCCGTCCCCTGTGGGCCCTTGCCAGCATCTCCAAGCTCAGCTCCCATATCTGCCTCCCCAGCTGACTCCCTCCATCTAGGACATCTCACTTCCCTGAGGGTATGAGGCCCCGGTGTGTCCTGGCCTTTGCATGTGGCAGTCACCTCCTGGGAAGGCCAGTGTCTACCTATGACCCTCATGTAGACAAGTCCCTGCTCAGACCCGTCCCCCGGCTGTCCTGCCTCTTGGGCTGATGGGAGGCGCCTCTAAGGTGCTTCCACAGCCCCAGCTGCTCAGCCAGCTTGTGATGTCCCGTGTCTCCCTCGGAGACAGAATTCCCCGATTCCAGGGCCCACTGTCACGGGTGTCTCCTGGCATGTCCTCTCTCACAGAGGTGAGGGGGTGAGAGAGTGAATAGTGAAGGGTGCAGGCAGCTTGGGGAAGTCCTCTGAGGCCCGAGGACTTGCAAAGGGCTGTCACCAAGCCCTGCTTCTGCTCCCTCCAGTCTGAGGGGAAACATCCCTCAGTCTCCCGACTGGGAGGATTCCAGAAATCTCTCTTGAGATCAAGGCGCAAGCTCCTGACCCCACCCAGGGCGGGGACTCAAGGTTAATGGGCCAGTGTGCCCGCCAATGACTGCTTTATTTGAGTGAGTGAATACAGTACAAGCAGAGAGAGGCTGTGTGAGTGTGCACAAGTGTGAAAGTGTGCATGAGTGTGTCCACAAGTGGGTAAAAATGTGAGCATGAGTAGTGAATGTGAATCAGTGTGTGAGGCTGGGAGAATGTATGCATGTGTGAGAGTGTGGATGTGAGTGAGTGTGCATGGGTGTGTTGGCATGAGGGTGTGTAAGTCTGTGAGTGTGAATGCATGTGAGTCTGTGAATGTGCATGTGAGCTGATTATGAGTGTGGGGTCTGTGAATGTGTATATATTGGGTATGGATCTATGAGTGTGTGAGTTCGTGTGCATCTGTGGATTATGAATGTGTGGGTCTAGAAGTGTGAGTGTGACTATGTGAAAGCTGTGGGTAATGTGTAAAGGTGGGAGCCTGGGTGTGTGTCTGTGGATGTGCCTGAGTGTGTAAGAGTTTACGAACATGTGTGAGTGTGTGACTCTGTGGTGTGAAGTTGTGTGAGTGGGAGAGTGAATATGTGGGAGAGTGTAAATGTGTGAGTGCATGAGCTTGTGACTATGTTGGTCTATCTGTGTCAGTCTGAGCATGTGATATGGGTGTGTGAATGTGTGTGTGAACCGTGTGTGAGCGTGCGGTTTATCTCGGAGGATGGTGTCAGGGGACCTAGAGTGGTAGGTAAGAGAAGCTTGGCTCCTCTTCCCCAGGGTGGAGGTCAACCCCAGGGAACCCTCCCAAGAGTCTGGGGAGACCCGGAGAGCTGCCTGGCTCAAGTTTGCCCCAGAAGTTGACTCAGAGGGGCAGGGTGTCTTCCCCTCTTCTAGAAAGAGCTCAGAGACCAATCTTTACTAAAAAGAAAAAAACATACTACCAAATATATTCAAAATACTCTTGCCTGGAAAATCCCATGGACGGAGGAGCCTGGTGGGCTGCAGTCCATGGGGTCGCTAAGAGTCAGACACGACTGAGCAACTTCACTTTCACTTTTCATTTTCATGCACTGGAGAAGGAAATGGCAACCCACTCCAGTGTTCTTGCCTGGAGAATCCCAGGGAAGGGGGAATGTGGTGGGCTGCCGTCTATGGGGTCACGCGGAGTCGGACACGACTGAAGTGACTTAGCAGCAGCAGCAGATTCAAAATATGATCTACAAGACATAGGTAGGATTTAAAAATCAAGGCAAAAAAAAGAAAAAAGAATTAAGGCAATAAACACCTGTGAACCCACCACCTGAGTTTAGAAACAGTGACAGTAGTCTCTTCCGGCCCACCCCGACCCGCACCGTGGATTTTGGGTTGTTATTCCTTCGCTGGAGACAGGCCTCTGGCGGGGCCAGAGCGGCTCAGTGCTGCCCCCTGGCGGCGAGGGACATCGGCCTCCTCCAGCTCGGCGCCCAGTTTGGAGTCCCAGCCAGGCCACCCTGCAGACCCCACGGAGGTGCACACACTCGCTGTGTACGCACGCGCAGGACCTGTCCGGGCACAGATGCACACACCAGGCACTCAAAGCTTTGCACGAGGTCAACCTATTGTGAACGGAGCAGGTGCCATACTCTGTGTGGGGCACTTCAGCAGGAGCCAGCCCACAGCAGCTGCTGTCCCCAGGGAGCTGGAGGCACGACAGGGGTAGTCCCCACGGAGGGGACAGTGCCCTACCTCAGGGACCCTCTCAGTCTCGGCTGGGGGAGTCTGGGCAGGAAGTAACTTTGGGTGAGCCATTTAATAGAACGACCTAAGGTGGAGGGAAGAGAGGAGAGCTTTGTGCCTGAGGCAGAGAAGGGATTTTTGGAGATGGAGAACTCAGGGACAGGCAGAGTGAAATGGACAGTTCAGCTTCAGCGAGGAATTTCGTGTCCACTGGCCTGGAAGGGACACAATGACCCAGCCTGGGACCCCGGTGCTATGGGGTTCGTGGGACTAGAGGAGGAGGAGCTGAAGATGGTAAGGAGGGGCCAGGTCCCTGGAGAAGGCGCCGGGTGTGAAGCGCAGGTAGAGGATGTCGAGTTTCATGGTCTTTTCTGCAATCTCAGGCAGCAAGCACCTTTCGGGACTGCACGGCAGAGACGCGCGACCCAGGGTAGCCAGCAGAGGGCGCTCCTGCTATAGATTTGAGGCTCCAGGGGCCGGGCTATTGAGCCTCGGGTTTAACCAAGATCAGATCATTCTGGGAAAGCCCCGGGGTCTGCAGTCCTAACCGAAGCATTCTGGCTTCCCTCTTAGGGGTACGGAGCAGAGGGGTGAGAAGAGACAACCACGTGAGGTGGGAGCCCCACAAGTCCCCCGCTCCCTGGCCAGGTGCTGTCTCGTCAGTGTTTACATCTCTTGTCTCCAGGTGGCGACCTTGGAATCAATCCAGAAAGGCAACTTGGTCTCCCAACCTGCCCTGGAAGTCTTCCTTCAGGCCCGCCAGCTTTTCTAGAAGGTTCTCCAGGGAGCTAGTCCCAGGGCTCCGCCTCTGGAGTGTCCGCGCTTCCCTGGCTTGCCTCTAGATGCAAGACTTCTGTGCCTGGTGCCCAACAGGCTCCCCCAGCGGCCACATCCAGCAAACCTGTGGATGCTAAAATTCTCAGAACCAAATGCAGCCCTTATCTTCTGCCACAAAGTGTGGCAGGCTTCTGTGTGGCTGGTGAGTGGACACAGCCAGGTCCGGCTGGCTCAGACGAGGGGGCAACCCATCAGTCCCTTGGTGGTGGTGGCGCCTCCTTTCACCCCCTGGCATGTCCACTCAGGCAGAGGCACCTCGAGCTCAGGTCATTCACATATTCATTCATTTCTGCAGTTATCAAGCATCATTTGCTACGTTCGTTTTTGGGGACAGAGAGGAGGAGACAAGGGCCCTGCCTGAGTCTAGAGGAGGAGACAGGAAATAGGTGTGACCATCCAGGGTGGTATGTACTTCGAGGAGAATTGTTTTCTTCTTCTGAACTCTACTTTTCTGTCTGGCTTCTCTGATAGAGTCAGTGGCATCATTACCACCCATCTGCTCAACCCGAAAATGCAGTGTCAAATCCATGCCTCCCTGACTCAGCCCTATCTCCCTTTCAGCCACTGTGTCCCATCCCGCCCTCATCATCTCTCTCCCAGGCCATCCTTTCAGCCTGGGGGCCGGCCTTTGGCCCCCTTCCAGCTTTCATATCGCCACCAAAGTGAGCCCTTCTTCAAAATCCCTGATGCCCAGACTCATACGAGAAAAATTTTAGCGAATGTGACCTAAGGGAAATCATTTGTTTGGGGAAAAAACACTGTAAACAAGGTTGGAAGAACAATGGTCAACTGAGAAAAGACATTTGTAACTCATGTAGGAAAGGCCTTCTTCCACGTTGAACAAAGCTCACACCAGTCAGCAAGGACAAGATCCCACAGGGGGGAAAAAGGTAAAGAGCAGGAACATCTGGCTCATAAAAAACAGGAAGGGAGCTCTCTTTGGCAGTGCATATACTAAAACTGGAATAATATGGAGAAGATCCGCAGGGCTCCTGTGTGAGGATGCATGCAAATTCGTGAAGTGTTACATATTTTTTAAAAAAATTATACAAATGAACTTATTTAGAAAACAGACTCACAAACTTGGTAAACAAACTTACAGTTGCCAAAGGGAAAATATGGTGATAGGGGGAATAAAATAGGAATGTGGAATGAACGTATACGTACTACTATATATATGATAGATCATCAACAAGGACCTACTGTATAGGACTGGAAACTCTACTCAGTGTTCTGTAACAACCTATATGGGAAAAGAATCTGAAAAAGAATGAATATGTGTATATGGATAAATGGATCACTCTGCTGTACGCCTGAAACTAACACAACATTGTAAATCAACTATAGTCCAGTATGAAATAAAAATTAAATTAAAAAAACAAGAAAGAATAAAAAAATTTAGGGAAGGATGTTCAGTCTCACTCAAGATTAAAGAAATAGAAATTGAAGCAACAGAGAGGACTTTTTCAACCATTGAAAGGACAAAACTTGAAAAATAGCAACAGACAAACTTCAAAGTTCGATGAGCCCTGGTGCCAACGGGTATGTTGAGGGAAATATTTGCATTCATGGTTGGTGGGAGTGAAAATGTGTAGGACTTTTTAGGAAGACTTGGAGGTGAAGATCCATGATGTACAGGGTCCTGGGCCTGCCTGGAGCCTTTTTTTTTTTTTAATTGCAAATTCAAATTTCAATTTCAAATATACATGAAAGTAGAGAGGATGGCAGAACAAACTCCCATATACCCATCAGTTCTGTTCAGTTGCTCAGTCATGTCTGACTCTTTGCGGCCCCATGGACTACAGCACGTGAGGCTTCCCTGTCCATCACCAACTCCCTGAGCTTGTTCAAACTCATATGAGTCCATCGAGTCGGTGATGCCATCCAACCATCTCATCCTCTGTCGTCCCCTTTTCCTCCCATCTTCAATCTTTCCCAGCATCAGGGTCTTTTCCAGTGAGTCAGTTCTTCCCATCAGGTGGCCAAAGCATTCGAGCTTTCAGCTTAAGCATCAGTCCTTCCAGTGAATTTTAAGGAGTGAATATTCATATTCATAATATGCCCATCACTCAGCTTCAGTAATCGTCAACTTGCTGCCATTCCTTTTCTCTTTTTTCAATATTTAAAAATTGAAATATTATTGATTTCTAATGTTGTGTTCATTTTTGCAGTACAGCAAAGGATTCAGTTATACATGTATATACATTCTTTTTAAAATACTCTTTTCCATTATGGTTTATCATAGGATTTTTGTTTTTTTTTTGGCTGAGCTGGGTCTTCCTTGCGGTTCATGGGTTTCTGTAGCTGCAGCACCCAGGCTTAGTTGCCCTGTGACATGTAGAATGTAGGTTCCCGGATCAGGGATTGAACCCATGATCCCTACGTTGGAAGGAGGATTCTTAACCACTGGCCTGCCAGGGAAGTCCCTATCATAGAGTATTGAATATAGTTCTCTCTGTTATATAGTAGGACTTTGTTTATCCAGTCTGTATATAAAAGCTTACATCTGTGAACCCCAACCTCCTTCTTCATCCCTTCCCTAACCCACTCCTGCTTGGCAACCACCAGTCTATTTTCTGTGTCCACGAACATGCTGCCATTCTCGTTCCTTCTCTCTCCTCCACCACCTTTTATTGGGGAGATTGGGGTACTTTAAAGCAAAGATATAATTTCATTCCCCTTGAATGAAAATTTCGCAATAGCCATCAAAAGAAAAACATGGATTTATCCTTTCATCCAGTAATCCCACTGTTAAAATTCCCTTAAGGATATACTGGTAAAAGTTCACCAGGCTAGATGTTCAGGCAGGTTTATTATATCATTGTTCGTGAGAAGGAAAAAAATTCCTGGATGCCTGAGCGGAGGTTGGGAGGGACAGGCGTGAATGAATTATAGCTCACGATGGATTAAAGAGAGTGAGATGGCTCTCCAGGAGATATTATTAACTGAAAGATTGTGGTATTATTAACTGGGAAATGGAGGCATTGAAGAGATTGATCATATCCCTTTGTATGATTAAAATCTCTATAAATAGACAAAAACAAAACGAAACATGCTTGGATGACTCTGTTGCTACAGAATCAAGTCCAAACTCTTCAGCACACCTTTCATGGTGGTCTCTCTTTCCAACCTTCGTTCTAGCCATTTCTCCCTCTAATAAGCCCTATGAGTTGGTCCACAGATTCCCATAATGGGTTCCAAGGAGCCCTACCTTCACCTGCTCCTCCTGGAAGGGGCTTCATGGGTGATTAAGTTTGGGAAATGCTATCTTCTCCTTGGAGAGTCACAGCGCACATTAGCTTGTTGAAGGCTCTGGGAAGTTCACAGTCAAACAAACGAAAACTGCTTGACCAGGATGTACATGCCTTGCTCTGGTCCCCCCAGACTCTGGAGCACGGTTCTCAGCCCTGGCTTTCATCAGCGCTTCCCTGGCGGCTCAGCTGGTAAAAGAATCTGCCTGCAATGCGGGAGACCTGGGTTTGATCCCTGGATTAGGAAGATCCCCTGGAGAAGGGAATGGCTACCCAGTCCAGTATTCTGGCCTGGAGATTTCCGTGGACAGAGGAGCCTGGAGGGCTACAGTCCTTGGGGTTGCAAAGAGTCAGACATGACTGAGCGATTTCACTTCACTTTACTTCGCCAGCTCTGTGAGTAAAGGAGGAGAACCACTACCCTGTCGGGGCTCCTGCCCTTTTCTGAGCTTACATAGTCTCACCTCTCCTCTGCTAACCACCCCCACCCCCCAGCCATGCTAGCTCTTCTAGTTCCATAGGAAAGGAGCATCTTAGTTCAGCCCCAGGGCCTGTCCACTAGCTGTTACGTTGGCCTGGAACGCCTTTCCCTGCGTGTGCTGGCTCCTTCCTTAATTCAGTTTCCCCTTAAATGTCACCTGGGAGAGGCCTTCCTGCCCTGGCCCCCGGAAGCACTGTTTCCCTTTGCATGCTTCCACGGAGAACATCTCATTCTCTGGTTTGATTATCTTCCATCTTTCCCACTAGAGTGTCTGCTCCATGAAAGCAAAGACGTCTTTTGTGTTCATCATCATATCCCCAGAGCCTAGGGATAGCTCAGCACACAGTAGATGCTCAACTAACAGTAGCCAATCAAATGTGTTTCCTCCGAGGTCTGCTTTCCTTGGCATTCCTTTTGCTTCCAGTGAATAGTGATCCAGCTGCGAGTCTCCTGGTCCCCACCCACCTCTGCTGGGATGTGTTCTCACCTCATCTCCTCTGCTTGGCAAAGCCCTGCCCTGGCTTCGAAACCCGGCTTTGTGGTCCCTCCCCGTGAAACCATCAGCAGCAGCCTGGTCTGAATGAGTCGCTCCCTCCTGCTCCTCCCAGGTGCCTGAACATACACACCTTCATCACCGCACAATAACTTGGCCCCGGGATGGACCGCGTGTCCATTTCTTGCTCACTTGCCTGTGCTCATTAAGGGCAGGGCTCAGCTGACTCAGTGCTGAGTTCTTGGCACCCTGCTTAGTGATGACCCACCATGGATGCGATGAATGGTTGCTAAGGAAAAGCCCAGCATCGGGCAGTTACTGTCTGCATCCAGCAAGCCAGCATCGATTGGGCACTTCCTGTGCCTAAAGTGCCAAGTTAGACCCTAGAGTGGGTTCAGGGATGAACAGAAAGCTGTCTTTTGGCTGTGCGTGCACGCTCAGTCGCTTCAGCTGTGTCTGACTCTTTGCGACCCTATGGACGGTAGCCTGCCAGGCTCCTCTGTCCATGGGATTCTCCAAGCGGGAATACTGGAGTGGGTTACCATGTTCTTCTCAGGGGATCTTCTCCACTCAGGGATCGAACCCGAGTCTTCTGCGTCTTCTGCATTGCAGGCAGATTCTTTCACTGCCGAGCCACCGGGAAGCCCTCATTTGGCTGTAAAGGATTGTAATTCTAGAAGGGGAGCAGATCCACCTCCAAATAATAATTCTAACATGAGTGACAGCGACTAGCACTCTGGCGCTAGAATAGGTGAGGGAGAGTGTATTAGTTTCCTATTGCTATTGGAAAAAAATGACAGCTTCATTTTTTAAATGATTATTTATTTATTTTATTTTCATCTGCACTGGTCTTGGCTGCCACGCCCGGGTTTTCTCTAGCTGTGGCAAGGAGGGGCTACTCTTCATTGAGGTGCCTGGGCTTCTCCTTGTGGTACCTTCTCTTGTGAAACACGGGCTCTAGGGTGCTTGGGCTTCAGTGGTCATGGCGCATGCACTTAGTTGCCCTGCGACATGTAGAATCCTCCTGGATCAGGGATCGAACCTGTGTCCCCTGCATTGGCAGGCAGATTCTCAATTGCTGGACCACCAGGGAAATCCCAAATGACAGCATTAGGGGCTTAAAGCAACACTCACGTTATCTGACAATTCTGGAAGTCTGAGGTCTGAAGTGCATCTTGCAAGGTTAAATCAAGCTGTCAGCAGGGCTGAGCCCCTTCTGGAAGCACTCGGGGAGAACTGTTCTTGCCTCTTCTGCTCCTAGAGTCTGCTTCCATTCCTTCGCTCATGGTTTCTTCACTCTGACCTCTGCTTCTGTTGTCACACCTCCTTCTCTGATTCTGAGCTTTCTCCCCGCCCCCACCCCTATTTAAGGACTCTTCCCAGGAGGTGCTAGTGGTAAAGAACCCACCTGCCAGTGCAGGAGATGTAAGACATGTGGGTTCGATCCCTGGGTCAGCGAAGACACCCTGAGGTAGGAAATGGTAACCCACTCTGGTATTCTTGCCTGGGAAATCCCATGGACAGAAGAGCCTGGTGGGCTATGGTCCATGGGATCACAAAGAGCTGGACATGACTGAAGTAACTTAGCACTCAGGCATGTGGTTATATTGGGCTCAACCAGGAAATCCAGAAAATTCCAGTTAAGGAATGCAAATTCCTTAACTTAATCACACTGGCAAAGTCTCTTTTGCTATATAAGGTACACAGTTCTGGAGGTTAGGACGGGGACATCTGCCTAGCAGAGGGAAGCGTTACCTCTTACCCTGGGAGCCTTCACCCAGCCAGCTTGGGAGTCGCTGATCCTTCCAAATCCCTAGTGTGCACAAGGCCTGAGGCCAGCCGCTGCCTCATGTCAGCCTCACGAAGAGTTTGTCATGGAAACCAAGTAGCCTCATTTTGCAGGTGAGGCTGAGAGAAGGGTTGTGACTTGTCCACAGCAGAGTCTGCATCGATCCAGGCTCCTGGAGTTGGCTTCCCTAGTGAGCTCTTTCCATAAGGGGTGGAATAGTGATCATTCCACTATTGAGAAGATTAGGGGCTGTGATTCCTCTCCAGCAAAACCTTACTGGAGAAAATGAATCACACCTGAAATGTTGAACAATAAGCCCAGGGCCTGGGTTTTGAGGCAGAGGCAGGACCAGGGGGCTGTGAAGCTGCCAGCTTGGGGCAGGTTTTAATGGGGAAGAGCAGCTGGGGGCCTCGTGTGGAACAGAGTAGTCCATGGGGCCCAGGCCTCTGCACAGCTGTGCTCCTCCCCTTTCTTGTTGGTAAGTCACGTGCATCGTCTTGTGGTGGCCTGGGTGATCAGAGGAGGCCCAGTGGTAAAGAATCTGCCAAGGAACTAGAGGCAGGAGACCCGAGTTCGATCCCTGGGTTGGGAAGATCCCCTGGAGGTGGGGAGGAGGAAATGGCAACTTACTTCAGTATTCTTGCTTGGAGAATCCCATGAACAGAGGAGCCTGGTGGGCTGTAGTTCATGGGGTTGCAAAGAATTGGATATGGCTGAGCGACTGAGGGTGCATGCGGTGTAGGTGATTGAAGAACCAAGAGACCCTCCTCCCGCCAGTGGTGTTAGCTGGGAGGAAGGAGACACCAAGCTCAGAGCATCACGCGGGGGAGACCCAGTACCCACCCTGAGCGAGTGCCCAGTCTGAGTCGGGAGACAGAACGTTTACCCTAGGAAGCATCCACTCTGATGGGGGAGATGAAGCCTCTTTCTCAGGGAGCCTGGACCACACATCCCCTGGAGGAAATCACTTAAGAGTGTTGAAGAGCAGGGACCAGTGAGGGTGGATTAATCCAGGAGGAACCAGTCTTGCAGGGCATGGAGAGTCGAGTGGGCAGGTGGGGCAGGGCCTGGGGGCCTGGGAGGCTGCGGTCTTGAGGATGGGCAGTCTGGAGTTCCTTTGGGATTTCTGAGTTGGTTCCCGCAGGTCCTCAGGTCCCCTTCAGCCTTCAGGGCAAAGGGGAGTAGGGACGAGCCCTGGGCCTGAAAGGGGACCTCCCTGACCTGTTGCCTTCTCATCCTCCCCCGTAGCTACCTCAGGCCAAAGAAGGGGAGGGGTGGATAGGGGAAAGAAAGGGAGGGCAGAGGGGAGAAGCTGGTCCTCCCAAGTTGGACTCTTCCAGCCCTGGAAGCAGCAAGGGTTCCCACCTGTGCCCCCCTCTGGCTCCCCTTACCGGACCTCCCCCCCATCCATTCCTGTTGGTTTGGGGCCTCCCTTGCCCTCTCCTCCTGTTCTGGGCACTGAGGCCTGTGGCCCTCGCTGGGACAGGGCTCTGGACAGCTGATGTGGCTTTGCCTGGAAAGACGCGGAGTCCCAGGTGGCTGAGTCCCAACTTGGGTCTACCCTGGGGGCATGTTCCCTGGAAACCAGTTATGGGGGAAGGGAGCACCTGGGGACCTCTGGTATGTGTGGGGGCACTGGAGGAACCCCCTGCCTCTGACTCTCCTAATTGGATGCCTCCTGAGGGCCCAGATTGTTCGCGTCTCTCGTGGCCGCCGGGGAGGCGGAGGGTGGGGCCTTCTTTGGAGCCAGACACAAATCATTAGCGGGTGGATCTGGGCAGGGCGGCCCTGGGGCCTCAGGAGAGAGGCTGAGGAAACAGAATAGAAGAGGATTCCACCTGAGGGCAAGCACAGCGGGCGAGGGTGCACTTCCTGGCCAGGGGTGGGGGTGCTGGGGGGGAGAGGTAAGGGGTAGGGCCTCCTTGGTTACCCTGGGTAGCCCATCCTGGGTGAGGTCCCCGCAGCTGAGAGGGGCTCACGGTCTGTGAGGAAGCAAGCTGACAGGCCCTGGTGGCCGGGCTCTGGGTGTAGGGTCTTTGAGAACCCTCAAGGATTTGGGGTGTTCTCTTCATCAGTCAAGCCAAGGTCCCAGCTGGGAGCCCACCCCCACATCCTGGGCCTCTCACTTCCCCAACCTCACCCGATATGGACTCTTTCCTTGGAGGGAGGGTAGGTGGCCATGTAGTCCCTTCCTGGGTCCCTGTCTTCCACCCTCGCCATGGTCTAGGGTCCTCACTCCTAACAACTCAGCGAACACTTACAGAGCACCTGCTGCATACATGCTGTGTTCTGGGTTCTGGGTGGGGTGGGCACTGTCCTAGGAGGGTGACAGTTAATGCTTGGGGGGCCTGTAGGAGCCAAGGTCAGGTGGGCTGATGTGGCAAGATGCTTGTCACCATCAATATGCATAGATTTTTTGAATAAAAATATATGTATTTTTAACATTTATTCTTGGCTGTGCTGGGTCTTCATTGCTGTGCTCAGGCTTTCTCTAGTTGTGGCGAGTGCGGGCTACTCTCTAGTTGCGATGCGTGGGTTTTTCATTGCGGTGGCTTCTCTTGTCACAGAGCGCAGGCTCTAGAGCTCGAGCTCAGTAGCTGTGTCGTGCTGGCTTAGTTGCCCCGTGGCATGGAGTTGGACACAACTTAGCAACTGAACAGCAACATCAGTGTGGGATCTTAGTTCCCAGACCAGGGATCGAACCTGCGTCCCCTGCATTGGCAGTGAAGTCCTGATATGCATCTATTAAACATCAACTGCATACGGGGCCCCCAGATCACCTTGCACCTTCCACCAACACCATAGGGTGGGTGTAGGCCCAGGGACCCTCCCCGCATACCCTAGTCCTGCTCGAGTCTGAGACAGGTCTGTGCTACTCATGCTGAGATCGCATGGGCTCTTCAGCAACCTCTGGAGAGGAGACCCAGGGCCTGTAGGTTTGGTCAAGCCCGGGGCTGGCGTGGGGACCCTGGGGGATTCAGCCATCTCCCCGGGGTCTCTTCCTGCTGTCCCCTCTCTGCTGTTCTGGACTCCCAGCGGCCTCTGGGGCTGGATTGCCTCCTCCCTTTCCTCTCCTCTTCCTCCTCTGGGCCAAGCTGCTGACACCTGCAGGGGGTGTGGGCCTGGCGCTGCCCCTCCGGCTGCCAGGGGCCTCTCCCTGCTGGGGGTGGAGGACAGGCCCGGGCAGGAGGAGTCACGGCCGAGAGGACCTCGGCTCCTGCCAGGCCTTCCTTCCTTCCCTGGCACGGGGAGTGGGCACTGCTCGGGCCTTGGCTTCAGGCCTTGCCTACTGCCTGCCGGCTGCTCAGAAACTCTGGGCCTCGGCTTCCTCACGGCGTCGTTGGGGAGATCCAGCAAGGGCTGTCCGGAGCCTTGGAGGAAGCATGTCTGGGTCTTCTTAGGTCTTCCAAGGATGGCCACACTCTCCAGAGAGCCAGGAAGACCTTCCTGGGGTCTGTCTCTGCCCCTCCACCTGGGGAGAAGGGCTGAGCTGGGCCTGTCCTTCTGCAAGTGAGGCCTTTCTGGGCTGAGGTGGGCACAGAAGTGGAGGGGGGTTCCAATAGTGGCAGAGTCTCCAAAGGCCAGAGGCACAGGGCCTGGGAGTCACTGATGTGGGGAAACGTAAGTCCTGCCCTTGGCGCACAGCCTGATGTCAGCAGGGGAAAGGGTAGAGTGACGGGGTGATTGTGGGGCCTTGGTGATTTTCGAGAAAAGAAGGTTAGGAAACTCTCTGTCCCTTCAAACTGGGCTTCAAGACTAACGTCTGAGTACTTTGGAGGTGGGATGCAGGCTCTGGAGAGGCAGAGGGTGGGTGGCGGGTGCCCTGTGGCCTGGCCCCCTCTCCAGGCTGCTAGCTCTGCTTCATATTCACTTCTCTGAACTTAGGGAGGCCTGTCTGGACAGAGGAGGGCAGTCAGCTGCTGGGGGAGAGGGGTTCCTGGGAGGGTGGCTCCAGCAGGGAGGGGAAGGTCTTTCTCTGTGGGGGTGAGTGGCTGGTGCAAGGCTGGCCTCTGAGCCACTTAGGTGACCCCAGGTTCTGTTTGTTTTCTTCCCCAGCCTGTCTTGGAGTAGCAGAAAGTCCTCCCAGATATCGTGGAAGAGACCTGGTATTCTGACCTTGCCCCCTATTGACCTTGAGACCCTGCTCCCTACTCCCAGGAATGCTGGGAACCCCCAGACTTTACAGTCAGGGTGAGAGCAGAATAAACTCTGGTTGTCTCCTCTCGGCAGCCTGTGCAGTCCCCACTCTCCAACAAGGAGATACCCTTGCGTGCGAGGCCACCCACTTTCTAGCCAGGAAGTCCTTCCAGCAGTCTGACCTCAGCACACCATCTCTGATCTAAATGGAACCCGGACTCCCTCCCTGTCCCCGTGTGTGTGGGCCCAGAGCCCAGGCCACCCACGTGCCTCCCTCCACCCCTGGAAGCTTCTCATTCAGACAGGCCCCTTGCAGACACAGACGCCAGGGTCCTGGCAGCGCCTAAATCATTAGCACCGCCGAGATTAGGCCACTAATCTCCTGGCTGGGAACGGGCGGGTGCCAGCCGCCAGGATATGGGCTTGTGCTTTTTCCTTGCAGGGGCCGCCCTTCCCCAGGGTGCGGCCGCCCGGCAGGTCCTGCCTCTCCTGCGCTCAGCACCTCCTCTGGGGGCCCTTTGGGGGCATCTTTCCCCAGGTACTGGTAGGGTGAGCAGGGGCGGTCACCCTAACCAGCTCTCTGATTCCCTCTCTCCCTCGGCCTCCACTTGACTCATTCCCACAAAGACCCTGGGAGGCAGGAGTTACCCTATTTTGCAAATGAGGCAACCGTGGCAGTGAACTGACTTCCTGAAAGGCTTGGATCCAGGGTTCCCTCAGGTCAGCAGCTGTGACTGTTCCTCTCAGACAGGACAGCCCCCTGGTGAGGGACTGAGTCTCCTGCACAGGCTGGAAGTAATCCCAGGAGAGCTGGGGGCTCCCCTAGGTCAGAGGCTGACTTGCTCCCACTGTAAGGGGTGGGGGAGGGTGTCCCCCTGGATCTCTCCCTTTCCCTGGGATCCAAGAATGCTGGGTGGGGGGCCAGAGCAGCCCCAGGCTCCGGGCCTGTGGAGCCTTGTCCCAGGCCCTTTCTGGCTCCCAGGGTTGGGTTCTCCGGACTCCCCGAAGAATGAGCTCAGCTGCCTAATTGCGGTTGAGGATGGAAGATCACCCTACCCCCGGGGCTGCGGCTCCAACACTACCTTTGTTTCTAACAGACAATGGCGGCTAAGAGGCCATCGTGCCCAGGCCAGGCTTGGGCAGGGGAGGGGGCCGGGGGAGGCACTCGGGTGTCCAGCCTGAGCCCCAGGCCCTGGGCGGCTTGTACAGAAGGAAATTACACGGCTGGGGTTTTGGCTCCGACTTCAAGGGCCAGGGGCCCAGCCCCACTTTAGCCCGGCTATAAAGGGCTGCCCGGGGTCTCTGTCCAGACCAGACCCTGCGCTCAACTTGTGGACGTCATGGCTGCCACCACCACCAGCATCCGCCAGATTTCCACCTCCGGCTCTGTCAAGGGCCTGTGTATGCCCAGTGGGGGCTTCTCTCGGATGTCTTCCATCCGTGTTGGGGGTGCTTGCCGGGCCCCCAGCCTCCTGGGAGTCGGCAGCTCTGGCAATATGTCCATGTCCTCGTCCCGCTTCTCCATGGGCTTGGGGGGCGGCTATGGCGGGGGCTACACCTGCAACCTGGGTGGGGGCTTCGGCTCCAGCTTTGGCATGGCCGACAACTTGCTGGGAGGCAGTGAGAAGGAGACCATGCAGAACCTCAACGACCGCCTGGCCTCCTACCTGGAGAAGGTGCGTGCCCTGGAGGAGGCCAACGCAGACCTGGAGGTGAAGATCCATGACTGGTACAAGAAGCAGGGACCCGGGCCCGCCCGAGACTACAGCCACTACTTCAAGACCATCGAGGAGCTTCGGAGCAAGGTGGGCACTCCCTGCCCTCTGTCCTCAGTATCTACTTCCGACTCATGCATCCCAACTTTGCACCTTTGCCAACATCTCTCCTCCAGCCTAGGTTTCCATCATTCATTCATTCATTCATTCACTCACTCTCTCACTCACTCACTCACCCACTCCCTGGAACCCAGCTCTGGTCCCCAGGCCTGGAGGGCATTCCGTGAAGGGAGGCTGTGTGGAGTTCCTTCTTCCTGGGGGAGGGTATTTGGTGTGGGTGATGTAGGCATGGTCAGGGAAGTCTTCAGAACCTTGAGGGCAGCAGAAGACGTTCCAGGTATAGAGATCAGTGTGGACAAAAGCACAGAAGTGGGAACGAGTTTGGTGTGGCTGCTGGGAGTTGAGGCTGGAAGTCTCCTTCTCCCTAGTCCATTCTCCTCTGAGTTTGCTCCCCTGCTACCTGCCTCATCTCCTCCAAGCAGTCTTCCTGGATGGATGGCACTTGACTTTTGTTTTCAGACCTTGGGGTCCTTTCTATACGTTGAGGTTCAGTCTATACTGTGTTCATTGTGCTGATTTCACTGAGTTTGACATATTCTCACAGCTGTTTTTGCTCTGGGTCTTCCTCACTCCTTCCAGGATGGTCACTCTGGGGTTTCCTAAGGGCAGATGCTGTCTCTCCTTGCAGAGTTTGCGGAGGAGGGTGGGGTGGTCCCTGAAAAAAGGAGCTGTGTCTTCCCACTCAGACTGGAAGTTCCCAAGGGAAGAAATTTCTCTAACTTAGTCTGATGGAAGAGGCCACACACACACACACACACACACTATGATCTCTATGAACTCATGACCTTGGCATTCTGTGAATGTCGCACCTGGATCTTTTGCACAAACCTTCTGGCTGGAAGGACCTAAAGGGCTGCAGTTTCCAGAGGCAGTAGAGAGGTCAAAGAGGTTCAAGAGCCAGGCTTGGGGAGAGCTAGGCTGGGGGCTGGTTGGCCTGGGCTCAGCCCGCTCAATTTCCTGGTGGAGAACCAGGCCTGTGGCCCTGTGAGGGGCTTTGCCTGCTCCTGCCAAGGACCCAGGCCAGAAAGGGAACTCCTGCAGTTGCCCCCTGGAAGCTGCACCGATGGGAGTGCCAGATCAGATACCGGCCTTGGTCTGGGCAGCAGGGAACCCAGGGGAGCCCTGGTGAGTCAGTGTTCCCGAGCTCCGGGGTCAGCCAGCTCCTCACCCCAGACCCCAGCGCGCTGCGCACCAGGCCGCTGAGTCACTGCCCCTCGGCGGTTTGCACCACCACCCCTTCCCTGGGCCCCATCAGCCTCCTGAGCGGGAGGTGGGAGGTGGGGCAGGTCTGCAGGCTGCAGACCGGCCCACTGAGGCCCTGGGGTGAGTTCAAACCGGCTCTTGGGTTCAGTCTGGAAACCGAGCCTGACCCAGGGAGCCTTTTCAGAACTTAGGGCCTCGAGTGGGCTCTGAGGTCCAGCCTGAGTTTCCTGGGGCTGCCCCCTCTTACAGCTTGTACACTTCAACCCTCAGTCTTAAAAATCTCCAAAGTCTACCCAGCTCATCTGCCAAGACTTCCTCTCTGCTTCCTCTGGGCAACGTGCAGGGGCCTCGCCCTCCCCCTCCCCCATGGCCCTTGACGGGAGCCTCTCTCCTGTGTTTCTCACAACAATAATGACAGCTCTGCTCCTTCCAGAGCCTCCCCCTTTCCCTGTGGTCATTTGAACCTCCCAGATAACCCTGTGGGAAAAGAAAACCTTGTCCTAAGGTTTGATGTGGGACCCATCATAGCTTTATTAACTATTTCATTAATTGTTTAATTAAATTAATGTTTCCTGGGGGCTGATTCTGGGCCGGGCACTGTACCCAGGGCTGGGGATTCCAAACAGAATGAGACAGGCGTGAGACAAGGCGATGTTCCTCTGGAGCACAGAGACCAGTGGGAGAGAAGAAAAATACACATAAAAAAGTTATGGAAAAAAATTGCACTTGTGAGAAGTACTGCGTAAGAGAGATGGGCCGAGGGGAGGAATAATGGGGAGGAAGGACTCAGGGAATGGAAGAGGGCTTCCTGGAGGAGGTGGCAACGGAGCCCAGAGGTGAGTTTAGTTGGGGAAGATGGAGTGAGGTCCAGGCAGCTTGGGCAGTGACTCCCATGGTTGGAGAGGATCGCATATGGGTCTTTCTAATGGCATCATGGTATCCATGCCTGGGTATCATGCTTTCTCTCCTTTTGAGGAGACCATAGGGGCCCTCACCTCCCTCATTCCAGCCCACTATCCAGAGGGTTGTCAGAGGGGTGTTGCAAGGCCTTCCCAGGGCTGCCGAACATGCTTGCTCACCAGCCCCACCATGTCCCCCAGATCCTGGCGGCCACCATTGACAACGCCAACTTGGTGCTGCAGATCGATAATGCCCGCCTGGCAGCCGATGACTTCCGCACCAAGTGAGTCGGGGCCTCCTGGGAGGCTCAGGGGGCTGGTGTGGTCCGGCTCTGCACCCCACAGAGCTTTCTGTGCATATGAGTGTCCTCGCGGCACTCCATGGCTCATGCTTCCCCTCGCTCCAGGTATGAGACAGAACTGAACCTGCGCATGAGCGTGGAGGCCGACATCAACGGCCTGCGCAGGGTGCTGGACGAGCTGACCCTGGCCAGAGCCGACCTGGAGATGCAGATCGAGAACCTCAAGGAGGAGCTGGCCTACCTCCGGAAGAACCACGAGGAGGTGAGGCTGGCTCGGGGATGCAGGAAAGACTTGCCTGGGAACAGGCAAGGCTGGGCTCCCCACATCTTCCTGGGCCAAGGCCACGTTCTCTGTCCAATTTCTGTCTCTGATGTGTTCCTGGCTCTGACCCTGGGAGACCCTCAGAGGGCCCTGGTTGAGGCCTGGAGGGCCCTCTCCCCGGAAAGATACTTCCCTATCCCTCGAGGCACAGCCTGCTATGTGGTGGCAGTTAACCATCTAATAGGCCAATGGGTCTAAGAACATGCCGGCTAATTATTATGATTAATTGTAATAGTGATAGTCATAACAGCAAGGAACATCTGCCCAGCGCGTTCCAAATGATTCACAGCAATTATCTCAGCTGATACCGACAGCGTTGCTGCGAGAAAGGAACGAGTTCCTCCCTTTACCAGCGAGGAGACTGAGGCTCAGAGAGGTTAAGGAATTTATCCAAGGCTGCACAGGGGCGGGTCTTCCCTCAGGTCTGCCTGAGCCATTTCTGCACCAGCTCTGATGCCACCACCCTGCCACTTCTCCCACCTCCTAGGGACCCCAAAGCTTACCCCAAGGGTAGGGATCTAAGACCCTGCAGGAGGACTGATGAGCCCTGCGGCTTCCTTCTCACCAGAGCTCTGGGGTGGCCTGAGTTGAGAGAGCTGAATGCCCGAACAGCAGGAGTTCAAGTGGTTCTGCTTGATTTTGAGGCTGGCTTTGGGGATGCATCCCTGAGCAGATTCACATTTCTTAATGAGGTCTAAGTCCCCTAGGACCAGCAAGGGGCTGCTTTCCCTGTGCTTGTGCTGTGTGGTTGGTGGTAGGGGCCCGAAGTGAAGGGTCAGGGCAGGGAGTGAGGTTGTCCTTGCTCATCCCCCAGCATAACCAGGAGTTGCCTTCTCTCCTGCCCCAGCACGCACTGGGGCTGGGCGAAGTCCACCGTCCAAGTGTGTGTTGGGGGAGATTGTTGACATCCACAGCCATGTGAGTTTGAGACACGACAACATCTATCTCCACCTTCAGGGTGAGGAGCTGTTGGCTTGTCTGTGTCTGTCCTCTGCAATCATCTCTCCCAGAATGAGAAGGCAGCCCCAGGGACTCTCCCCAGGATGGCCCTGAGTGAGCTCCTGTACTCCTCTCTGCCCAGGAGATGAATGCCCTGCGAGGCCAGGTGGGAGGGGACGTCAACGTGGAGATGGACGCCGCCCCCGGCGTGGACCTGAGCCGCATCCTGAACGAGATGCGCGACCAGTACGAGAAGATGGCAGAGAAGAACCGCAAGGATGCCGAGGACTGGTTCTTCAGCAAGGTGGGTGGCCCCCGCGTGAGCAGGTGTGCACACGTGTATATGCTTGTGCTTTGTGCTCAGCACTGACTGGAAAATTTGCAGATGTGGATTCCCAGCTGGAAGGACCTTTGGAAACCAGCTGGGACCAAACCATCACGTTCAGGGGGAGACTATGAGGCTCAGAGAGGCCTCAAGCTCACATAGCCCTTCACGGGGGCAGGGGGAGCAGAGCCAGATCTCCTGACTCCACCAGACACTCCCCCAACCCCGGGAATTCGTAGGCAGGTGTGTATTTGGATGCAGACTCCTATGCCCCCAGTAAGAACAACATACTGAGCAGTGGCAGCACCCAGACTGTGATGGGCACACAGAGAGCAAAGGCCAGGGCCTGCCCTTACGTGTGCCTGCAACCCAGTAAGGAAGAAGCAAAGGACCGCAGGACAAGATGAATCCTGCAAGCGCCAGTGTGTACCAGTGGGCCTGAGGCCCTCTAGGGCGGGGGAAGGGCCAGTCTGGGAGGTCAGGGCTCGGGTGTGGCCCCTGCCCTCTGCCTCACCTCTGCCAGCCTCCTCAAGGCCCAGGGGCCCCATCCTGCCTTCCAGACGGAGGAGCTGAACCGTGAGGTGGCCACCAACACTGAGGCCCTGCAGAGCAGCCGGACGGAGATCACGGAGCTGCGCCGCACGGTCCAGAACCTGGAGATTGAGCTGCAGTCCCAGCTCAGCATGGTAGGGCCGCTGTCCCCTCCCTGCCCTGTGCCCACCGCTCCAGGGTGGGCCCCGCCTCCTGGACCCCCGCTGGGAGAACCAGAGGCTCCCTGCCCTGCCCTGCCTCTTCACACTCTGCCCCACCTCCCACCCTGCCATGCTGGCAGCACCCACAGGCCGGCACCACCTGGGGACCCACTTCTGGGGGCTCCATTGTGGGGAAGGGCCCCAGCTCGGTTTCCCTAGTTACCTACACCTTGACCCCCCAGAAAGCGTCGCTGGAGGGCAGCCTGGCGGAGACCGAGGCACGCTATGGAGCCCAGCTGGCCCAGCTGCAGGGGCTCATCAGCAGCATTGAGGCCCAGCTGAGCGAGCTCCGCTGTGACATGGAGCGGCAGAACCACGAATACCAAGTGCTGCTGGACGTGAAGACCCGGCTGGAGCAGGAGATCGCCACCTACCGCCGCCTGCTGGAGGGCGAGGACGCCCAGTGAGTGGAGGGCAGCCAGCGTGTGCTTGCTGGGCCGGGGTGGCTTCACCCAGGGAGGGATAGCACCAGCTGAGGCAGGAGGAGGTGTGGAGGCTTGCAGGAGATGAAGCAGAGAACACTGGCTGGGGTCCCACTAGATGGTATAGGCTCTGGGGAGCCAACAGGGCGCTTTTGTGTAGAGAGAAGTATGGTTGTCAAGACACCTTAGAACAGTCACTTGGGCTACAGAGAGAGAAATGTGTCTGAGGGGACAGGGTGAGGTGAGGGAGACCTGTCAGGAGGCTGAAGCAGGGAGTAAGGCCAGGGAAAGTGTTAGTCGCTCAGTCATGTCCAGACTCTTTGTGACTCCATGGACTATAGCCCTCCAGGCTCCTCTGGCCATGGCATTCTCCAGGCAAAAATCCTGGAGTGGTGGCCATGCCCTCCTCAAGGGGATCCTCCTGACCCAGGGATTGAACCCAGGTTTCCTGCATTGCAGGCAGATTCTTTACCGTCTGAGTCACCGGGAAGGAAGACCTGCTGTAAGGCAGGTGGAGGACGGGGGAGGGGAGATCGTGCACCCATAGGATGTGTTAGCTAAAAACAGCAGGGCTGGATGCCTGAAAGCGGGGCTGAGCGTGCCTTGTAGGTGGAACTCAATAAATGTTTGAGTAAGTGCATGAAGGAATGGGTAACAATGGCACTGGGTTTCTGGTTCCAGTGACTGGTTGGTGATCCCACTGTCCAGGATGGGTGGCGCTCTGGTTTGGAGTTGGGAGGGTGCTCAGGCCCTGGTGTAAAGGGGCCATGGATATCCTGGAGGCTCCATGCTTAGTCACTCATTCCAGCATTTTGCTCTGTGATGAGGGCCAGGTCCATCTGTAGTCTAACCGCAGTCTCTCCTGTTTTAATGAAGTTTATTTGTTGGGCCCTTCAGGATATGAAAAAAAAAAAAAACCACTTGCTCAGCTTCTCCTTGTGAATCCCTGGTTGGCAGCAAAGTGCCTCTGGGCCTCCTGTTGGGGTATCCCCTTTCCTTATTCCTGCCCACTGGGCATGTCCCTCTGACCCTGTGTTTGCCATTCTCTGCCGTGTACCCCCGCTGTGATTTCTCTCCAATTTCCTGGGACTTCGCTCCCCTCGGCCTAGCCAGCTGCTCCTCCTCCCAGGGGGCTGGACTCCCCACTGGCACCCCTGGGCTGACAGCTCCCCTCTTCCTGCAGCCTGTCCACCCAGTACTCCTCGACCCTGGCCTCGCAGCCCACCCGGGAAGGTAAGAGCCTGCCCCATCCTGCCCAGGGCGGGTGGGGAGAGGCTGAGGCCCCTTCTGTGCGGAGGGCTCAGGGAGGGCCTCCAGCCTGAGGTTCTGTGTGTATCCCTCCCCCTCTGCCCGCAGGCACGGTGACCACCCGCCAGGTGCGGACCATCATGGAGGAAGTCCAGGACGGCAAGGTGGTCTCCTCCCGCGAGCAGGTCCATCGCTCCACCCACTGAGGCCCCTTTCCACCTGCAACAGCCCAGCCTCCAGGGCCCAGGGGCAGCCATCGCCTCCAGCTCCCAGCACGCTATTGCCGCGCCCCGAGAGCCCGTCTGGGCCACCACCCAAGAGCTGTTGTGTTTCTGTCTGCTTCCTGCCTCCCCTCGCTGAGGGGAGCCTCCTGACTTTGCCCCAGTGACTGCAATTAAAGCTTTGCTTGAAGTTCAGTGTCTCCTGTGATTCGGTCTGGTCATTGGTTTGGGCAGTGTGGGCTAGCGATGGAGGGGTGATGAGAGTTTGTTAAATGTTTGGGGCTGCTTGTCACCTGCCAATCTGTTCTCCCACCCCATCTGGGCCTGGGGCCCAAAGGAGGGAGGCAGGATGCTTGAGGATGGAGGGATGGGACAGTCCACCAGGTTGGGGAAGTTTTTGAGAATCAGTCCCCGGGTCCCGCATTATTGGTGGCTGGCCCCCGGGAGGGCCCCATAGACTTTCCAGGAGCCACACCTGTTATAGAGAGAGCCCTGACTCAGCCTGGGGCGGGTACAAGGTCAAGATCAGAGGGAGAGGGGCCAGGCAGGGGGTTTCCTGGAGAAGTGGTCCAGGGCACTGAAGGGTGTGAGTGTGGCAAGGGTATGGCCAGACCAGGGAACCAGACAGGCTCTGTTGGGCTTGGGGGTGTATGGGGCGGGGTGGCCGCTCTGCGTGTGAGCGTGGGGGGGCGTCCTGTTTGCTTTGGTGGCTTGGCAGCTGCTGGGCTATTGGGGAATCTCTCTCAGCTGCTGGTGGGGGCTGTCTGGGCCTGTCTGGGAAGTGGAAGCCATCAGCAGTCTGAGACACGACCACATTCCGCCCAGCAGGCCTGCCGGGACCCTGGGACTGAGGGTGGTGGGCAGGGCAGGGTGGGGCTGTGGGGCGGGCACCCGGCCCATCCTGAGGGGCTAGTTCAGAGGATGGGGTGGGCCCTCTGGGGGTGGCTGCAGGGGACCTCTCCCAACTGGCGGGGGTTGAGGGTTCCCAGGAAGACCGTCTTCTTGGGCAGTGTCCTTTAGATTTCCAGCCAGCTGGGATCTGAAGCCACATACCCCCCATGCAAGGGGTTCTTGGGGCACAGGAGGGGTAGGGAGGCTGGAAGGGGCAGTTCTTCCTGTTCCCCTTATCTTGATGCCCCCTCCCAAACTGCTGCTTCCCCAGCCTGCAGCTAAGCTCCTCTTTGTCCGCTCCAGCCCAGAACTCCCCACCTGAGAAAGAGAAAATGGGGAAAGGTCAAGAAAGGATGCTAGGGTCCCAGGGGGTTCCAGGGTGAGAGATAGGAGCAGAAAACTAGCCAGATGGAATCATAGCCTCTACATGCTCCCCTGGCATCAGGGCTCTGCAGAAGGGGGGGCCAATGTGTCAGGGGCCCCCGGGGAGGCAGAAGGGTGCTGTGGCTGAGTGCAGTGAAGGATGAAGGATGAAAGCCTGCCAGCCAGGTTCTGAGTCAGGTCGGGCAGAGGGACACCCTCCCCGTATAAGCCCCAGTTTCCTTTTCTGTAAATGGGGTGGTAATCAACCTTGACCCAGCTGCTGCCTGCTGAGCCCAGTGGGTTTGGGTCCAAGGCAAGACGGGGTCTCAGCGCTCGCTGCCCCGCCCCTGCCGCCCAGAGGGAGCACCAGCTGTGGCATGGTGTATGGCTGGGAGCAGCCTGGGTTCCAAGCCCATTTGCCCACCAGACACAGGGTCCAAGCAGGTGTGGCTGGGGTGGCAGCTGCCTGGGAGGGCCCGTGACAGTGACGTCCTTCTTCCTCGTCTCCGTATTAGGTCATGGGAAAGCGTAGCTGGAGGGCCCGCCTGAATCACAGGTGACGGGCCTGAGACCAGAGACACACACGCAGACGCCCAGCGTGAGGGTTCAGAGAAATGATGCAAAGACCTGACGGTGGGAGGGGAGGGGGCCCACAGCCACCTGGGAGCTGGCGGGCAGCCAGCAGTGATGAAAGCCCAGGGGAATGGAAACAGAGGAGTGAGCCTGTTGTAATCGCTACGCCCACTTGTCAGGGCCTATAAAGGAGGCTGGTGAGCCCTGGCAGTAACAGCATCTTGGGCTTCTCTCCTCTCCAGCCTTCTCGCTCCGTGTCTGCCCGCCACCTGCTGCCACCACCATGACCACCACCATCCGCCACTTCTCCTCTGGCTCCATCAAGGGCTCCTCCGGCCTGGGGGGCAGCTCGTCCCGCTCCTGCCGCGTGTCTGGCAGCCTGGGTGGTGGCTCCTGCAGGCTGGGGTCTGCCGGTGGCCTGGGCAGTGGCCTTGGAGGCAGCAGCTACTCTAGCTGCTACAGCTTTGGCTCTGGTGGTGGCTATGGCAGTGGTGGGTTTGTCAGCGGTGGCTTTGGAGGTGGCTTTGGAGGTGTCGACGGGCTGCTGGTGGGAGGCGAGAAAGCCACCATGCAGAACCTCAATGACCGCCTGGCCTCCTACCTGGACAAGGTGCGTGCCCTGGAGGAGGCCAACACGGAGCTGGAGCTGAAGATTCGTGATTGGTACCAGAAGCAGGCCCCGGGGCCGGCTCCTGACTACAGCTCCTACTTCAAGACCATCGAGGACCTGCGGAACAAGGTAGGAGCTGTGATGGGAGGGGTCCTGAATGGGGCACAGCTTTTCCTCCCCTACCATCTGCCCTTGATCAAGGCCTGGAGCCCAGCCTGGGGGCTGCCACAGGGTCTCGGGGAGCTGAGGACAGCTTGGCTCCAGCTTGGCCCCTGGGAGCCCACCTTGGGGCCACTATGTGGCTTACGAGTTCTTTTTCAGGACAGTAGCCTGGGCTAGGGACAAGTAGGTCTTGTGGGGCTCCCTGGAGCCTGTTTCCCATCATGGAACTTTTTACCACCTTGTGTGGTTGTAGGATAAGAAGGATGGAGGCAGGAGGAGGGCTGGGCTCCTGGGGCTGCCGGATACTCAGACACGGCTTTCCTTGGAACAAGATGGGGATTTAGGGCTAAGGTGGTGTCAGGGGTCTGGTAATCTCCTGCTGGCACCTGCTGGGAGGAGGAGGCAGGAGAGAGTGGGTGGGACCTCAGGAGGCCACTTCTATGCCTTATTTGGGGATTTTTCTGGCTTCTCCATCTCTCCTGCTGTGCCCTCAAGATGGGCTCAGCAAACTTGGAGCAGGGCTGCCTCCTGGAGCCTGGGGTCAGGGCTTAGCAGGGGTCATGACTTCTGATTTGGAAGTACATTTCGGTGAGGGCTCCTTTAGTTTTCCTTTTGCGGGAAGCCTCTCAGGGGCACTGTGTCCCGAACTGTAATAGGAGGGAGTTTCTCACATCCATCCTCTTTCCAGGATTAGGGAAGAGCTTCTGCCTGGGGCATCCTCCTATTCTTTTCTGGCCCTCCTGCATTCCGAGCCTGGCACTCCCAGCTGGCTGTCTGCTTTGGTTTAAGGCAGAGTCTGGCAAGGGGGTTCTGTGTGGGGAGGAGGGGAGTATCAGCCATCAGACTCCTGCTGGCCCCGCCTCTGTCACCAACTGTAGAGCAGTAAAGCGGGGAGACAGGGTGGGACGGGAGCCTTCCTGGAGAAGGTAGCCACATCCTGGCCCCCAGACGGAGAGTCTCATCTCAGAATCTTGGTCTGGGTTGAGTTACTCCAACCCAGGGACCTGATCACTCTCCCATCTTCCCAGATCCTCACGGCCACCGTGGACAATGCCAACATCCTGCTTCAGATCGACAATGCCCGCCTGGCTGCTGATGACTTCCGCACCAAGTGAGCCCTAGCCAGGGTCTAGGGAGAAACTGGGGGCAGCCCTCCCTACTGAGGAGCCCAGGCCTCCTCAGTTGCTGATGGCAAGGTCCAGAATCTGGGGGTTAAGGAGTTCACCTCTTAGCCCAGGATGCTGCAAAAGCAGCAAATTCTGAAGATCACTGGGCTTAGTCAGATGATGGAAGAGAGAGGGGAGGCAGGAGGCAGAGAGGAGAGGAGTCAGGAAGCCAGGTGGGGTGGGGCCTTGCCCTGCATTCCCAGGGCCCCAGGGCTGGGAATGGCTTCCACTCCACCCTGTCATTGGAAGAGACTCTGATGCTGGGAAAGATTTGAGGGCTGGAGAAGAAGGGGGCGACTGAGGATGAGATGGTTGGAAGGTGTCACTGACTCAATGGACATGAGTTTGAGGAAACTCTGGGAGATGGTGAAGGACATGGAAGCCTGGCATGCTGCAGTCCATGGGGTGGCAAAGAGTTGGACATGACTTAGCAACTGAACAAACACCCCCTCATCATTCAAGGGAAGGGTGCTGGCCAGAACCTGCACCGGCCAGTCCAAGCATCTTGACAGAACTCTCTGGTTCCCTTTGCAGGTTTGAGACAGAGCAGGCCCTGCGTGTGAGCGTGGAGGCCGACACCAACGGCTTGCGCAGGGTGCTGGATGAGCTGACCCTGGCCAGAGCGGATCTGGAGATGCAGATCGAGAACCTCAAGGAGGAGCTGGCCTACCTCCGCAAGAATCACGAGGAGGTGAGGCAGCCGGGGCAGTAGGTCAAAGAGATGTGAGGGGGTGGCAGGGCTCCATTGCTGTGCCAAGGCTGTGCCATTGCTGTGACTGGGACGAGCACTCCTACTGTGCAGCAGATTCTGAAGGTCCCTGGGCTTAGTTAGGGGAGGCAGGAGGCAGAGAGGAGAGGAGTCAGGAAGATGGGCAGGGGTGGGGCCTTGCCCTTCGTGTCTCAGGGCCCCAGGACTGGGCTTGGCTTTCACTCCACCCCGCTCATCATCTGAAGGCAGGGTGCTGCCTAGGTGTCCAGGCTGCTTGGCTTAGAGTGTTGCCCTGTCTGCAGAGCCCAGTTCCCCATGCAGGGCAGGCTTCTCCATGTACCACCTACTTCCCTGCATCTGGGGAGTCTCCCAGGGGCCCACAGAAGCCTCTTATGCCCATCCTGGCCTCCCTCACCAGACAGGAGATAATTGAGGAGGATTCCCAGCTCAAACCCTCCAATATGGACCCTAGGTAGAAGTTTGGAAGTTAGATGGGAGGTTTTGGGGGCTCACGCCTAAGAATTAAGATTTTATTTTCAGAGAGTCTTCAGTCTAGTGAGGGAGCACAGAATCTATCCTGGGGAACCCCTAGTCTGATACTGGAGGCAAAGCCCACATAGACCAGGTGAACAAAAGTCGTTTGGAGGGTCAGAGGGTAGAGGGTGAGCAGAACAAAGGGGACATTGTGGGAGGGGTCTGGAGAGCTCGTCTGGGAAGGTTGGGAGTGAGAGGTTAGAGCGGGGGATACCCACACCCACCACCCCCTCCTCCACAGGAGATGAAAGCCCTTCGAGGACAGGTGGGTGGCGAGATCAACGTGGAGATGGATGCCGCCCCCGGCGTGGACCTGAGCCGCATCCTGAACGAGATGCGTGACCAGTATGAGAAGATGGCAGAGAAGAACCGCAAGGATGCTGAGGACTGGTTCTTTAGCAAGGTGAGGGCTGCTGCAGACCAGAGGCCTCTCCCAGGGCGTGGGGTGCAGGGCCTGAGTTCCCACCGTAAGCCCAGAACCTGGCACCTTGGGTGCCTTAACCCCGGTGAGCTGCACGGACCCTTGGCGTCAGGGTTGCCTGTTGCACTCACAGGCCTTCAGCTTGCCTGAAACTGGGATCTGAAGGGGTCAGGGGGAGTCCCTCTCAGGAATAAAGCCAGAGAATCAAGACCCCAGGAGCTTCCATCTGTCCCTCAAGAAGTTAGGAACCAGTACCATGGGTCTGGCTACTGTCCTGGCTGGTTCTCAAATTTCTTACTCTTGTACCTTCTTCTTGAAGGCATTAGAGGTAAAATTTAACAGCCTCTCAAAGTCTTCTGGGTTTGGGGAGGTGGGAGGCTAATGAGAAGGCATTGCTCCCGCAGTCAGGTTTGGAAGGAGGCCTGAGAGGCCTAGGCAGGTCAGGAAGGCAGCCATGGTGAGGGGAGTTGGGGGGAGTGTGTGCTCTAGCTGTCTGTCTGGGTCCAGAGTGGGCCCTGGGCTGAGCATATGGAGACCATGGGGGTTGCCTTGGAAAAGGGAAGCCAGGCTCATGCTGCCCTGTCCTGTGTCCTGTCTGCAGACAGAGGAACTGAACCGCGAGGTGGCCACCAACAGCGAGCTGGTACAGAGTGGCAAGAGCGAGATCTCGGAGCTCCGGCGCACCTTGCAGGCCCTGGAGATTGAGCTGCAGTCCCAGCTCAGCATGGTAGGGGTGCTGCCGGGACTGGTGGGGAGGTGCCCAGGGCTCTGGAGGGGCCCCCCGCATACCCTCGCCGATCTGGCCTCTCCTGCTCCCCGCAGAAAGCGTCCCTGGAGGGTAGCCTGGCCGAGACAGAGAACCGCTACTGCGTGCAGCTGGCCCAGATCCAGGGGCTGATTGGCAGCGTGGAGGAGCAGCTGGCCCAGCTGCGCTGTGAGATGGAGCAGCAGAACCAGGAGTACAAGATCCTGCTGGACGTGAAGACACGGCTGGAGCAGGAGATCGCCACCTACCGCCGCCTGCTGGAGGGCGAGGACGCCCAGTGAGTGGGGGAGCCAGGCCAGGGCTGGGGGCCTGGGGCAGAGCTGAGTCTCAGACCCACATCTAATCTTTGTTGTTTTTTTTTGTTTGCAGCCTGACCCAGTACAAGACCAAAGAACGTAAGCATTTTGGTAACTGAGGGTAGGGCTTCACAGGGCAGGCGACCCACCTGCACTTTACTGGGGGAGTGTCCCCAGGAGCTCCAGGAAATGATGGCTGATCCTCAGCAGGGGTGGGGGAAGAGACCTGGTAGGGCTCGGGGTCCTAATTAGATGAGGGAGACACTGTCTGGTCCCATGGGGGTGGGGCAGGAAAAGGCCCTTACCTTGGAGATCCTAGGCTGAGAAAAGAGATGTGGTCCCAGCTCTGAGACTCTCATTGATAGGCACATGGTCTCACTCTCTTTGCTCTTGGGACCTTACGGATGAGTAAAAGCAGTCTCATGTCTGGAGTCTTTTGTCTGGTGGCAGAAAGGGACTTGATCCTTGTTCTCCAGATCCCAGTCTGATGAGGAAGATAAGGTCCCAGCCCTGGGGTCTCTAGTCTAAGAGAGGTGATGGGGACCAGGGTCTTGTCTTGGAGATCCTTGTCTGAAGGGGGCAAAATCCATGTCCTGGAGACTGCAGAGAAATGGAATCAGACTCCATTTCAGACTAGCATCTGATCTGCGCAGTCTTCCTCTTACAGAGGGTCAGAATCAAACCATTTATTTGGGAGGCAGGACCCACCCAGGGGGCACCAGCAAGGAACAGGGTGGGAAGGAGGGAGGGATAGGGTCAGAGGGGGCACGTGTGGGGGTGTGATGTTGAGGGGCTAACAGAGGCGTGGACACAGGTGGCCATGGTGGGAAGAGCTGGCTCTGCTCAGGGGGCTGGGGCTGGGCCCCCACTCACCCCGGGTGTCTGTCTCCTGCAGCCGTGACCACCCGCCAGGTGCGCACCATTGTGGAGGAGGTGCAGGACGGCAGGGTCATCTCCAGCCGCGAGCAGGTTCACCAGACCACCCACTGAGGACTCTCCCCCACCAGCCCCCGGGGCTCCCCATTGGCTGTGCAGCCTCCAGCCTCCCCAGCCTCAGCCCCCCAGCTTCAGTCCCTTTCCTGTCCTCACTCCCTGACCAATAAAGCTTGTTGACTGAAACACAGGATGCTTCCTATTTGTGACCCTGGTGAGGAAGGGGTGAAGGGTATGGGGGCAATGGGGGCTGGGGTAGCTGTCCGTGGATACCCACTGTTGTCGACTTGGAGGACAAGGGTCATCTTAGAACAGGGGTGAAGACTAGGTCTGGGCAGAGCTTGGGGGGGGGTGGTGTTGCTTTGTGCCTCCTAAGTGCTGATGATCCCAGGGAGGGTGGTCCAGGCAGCGCCAGACCCAGAGTGAGGTCAGCGTGTCAGGAGGATGTCTTAGGTGTCCTCTTCTTGCCCCATAAGGGGGTCCATGACCTTGGGCAGTGCCTTCCCCTCATGGAGCCTCATTTTCTCCTCCCTAAATGGACAAGAAGATCTCAGGAGCCAGAGGCCCAAGGGGTAACATGTCCAGCCAGTTGCTCCTCATGGTCCTGTGGGCTGTGTCCTCCTCTTAGAGGGTACGAGGTGGCGGGGAAGGTTGGGGAAGAGAGGCAGGCCAGGACAGGAATCAGGATCCTCCTGAGAGAGGCACCAGGACTGAAGGTGGGTGGGTGGAACCGGATGCTTTCGTTGCCTCAACTCCAGGAATCTGAGACCTGCACTTCCAGAAAAGGCAGGTGTAGGAGAGAGGGCGGGGCCTCTTCCAGGAATGTCTCCTCAAACGGTCAGCTGAGGATGGGGCGTTCAGGGGAGGTGGTACCCTAGGAGCAGCACCGCCCTCCCTAGCCCTTTGTCCCCTCCTGGTTCCAGCAGCTTGGAGGTCAGGGGAAGCTGCCTCCTGGGGAAAGGGGAGGGGCCGTCCTGCCCATCCGCTCTAACACCCTCCAGCCCAGCCCTTCTCGCTCAGCCAGCAGGGGAGGAGCCCCGGAAGTCTTCCTTTGAGTAAATCTGAAAACCACTGGGCCGGGTGGGTCTGATTTCCCGGTATTCTTAAGAAGTCGGTATTCTTAAGAAGTCGGGGTGGGTGGAAGGATTAATGAGAGGAAGTATACCCCCATCCTAGTTCACAGACAGGCCTGGACTCTCTGCTGCTGCAGAGTCACACAGACCCCTCCAAACACCTGCTCTCCCGGATGCCTGGAGACTGAGGCAGGGAGGGGGCAGGAGCAGCCAGAGCCCCCAATGGTGGGGGTTTGGGACCAGAGGGAGAGGGGGCGGGAGGAGCAGGCGGGGCAGTGGCACGGGAGCCATCTATGAAGTGGGCAGCGGGGTGTGAGGACTTGGAGCAGATCCCAGGCACTCTCTGGATCTCAGAAGTAGCAGTGAAGAAGGGGCTAGATGAGCCCCCGGCCCGCGGCCCTTCCCGTCCTGACCCCACGGACACGGAGGACAGTGAGTTCCCTTCCACGGGCTGGTGTCCAGGGCACGCGTCTGCAGAGGCAACCGCAGGACTCCAGTAGGCTCGGAGTGTGGGCTGGCGTCTGTCCGTTGCCTGGGCAGCAGTCCGGGTAGGGACGGAGGGCGGGAGGGAGGAGGCGCTGAACCCACCTGGCCCCCAACCATACATCCGGCCGCAACCAGAAGAACCAGCCCTGGGCCGCGGATGGCTCATCGCCAGGCGATCTCATTTACCTGAACAACAGTCTCAGGAAGCGCGAAGAGGCGCCCCATTGAGTGGATGGGGACACTGAGGTTCTGAGGAGCAGTGACTCAGCCCTGTCCGGAGCCTGGTGTGTCAGGGGCGGAGCGGGGCGCAGGAGAGGCGGGGCTGTGCTGGGAAGGGCGGCCAGAGCCCCACCCCCTGCCCATCCCCAGGCTCTTGGGCGGGGCCCCTGTCTCCCCGCAGACTCTGGAGGTCCACTCTTACTGATGGGCGGAGTGAGGAGGAGTCAGAGTGTGAGGCGGGTCAGAGTGTGGGGCTGGCCAGAGGCAGGCCCCGACTTCACCCTTCTGCGGGGGAAGAAGCCCTGCCCACACAGGGAGTGGGTGGGTGGGTGGTCGGGAGGCCACAGTGGGGGAACGGCCAAATGTTCCCGGCTGCCCCAGGAAGGCAGTGGCTGCAGTGCTGGGGTTGAGGGTCCTTGGGACAGAGTGCTGGGCTCAGAGAGGAAATGCCCGGCCCTTTCCAGGAATCCTCAGCCCAGGCCTGGGCAGGAGGGGGCAGCAGGGAGGAGTGCCTGGGGGTGAGGGCCCATGGTCCTGGGGACACTGTATGGCTTTGTCCAGGCACGCCAAGCTAAGCTGCTGGGGCGTGTGCAGGCAGCGGGATCGGGGGACTCACAGTCTGTCCACACCCACACTCCTGCCCACTGCTGCACGGAATGTTTCAGGGAGCCGGGCTGTACCTACCCTTGGTGCCGCCTCACCCACTTTTCTATGATGGCCACATGCACGGGATTCCCAGGATGGGGCAGGGCCGGGGGTAGCCAGTCCCTGTGACTCTGCCTTCACACACCCACGCCTGGAAGGGTGCCCTGGCAGCGCTTCTGCTGAGAAATGACGTGGCAGTCACACGGTCCGCAGCACTGTGTCGCTCTGTGCCCGGGTCTGCGCTGGGCACAGGAGAAGGGAGAGACCCGGGCCGGCCTGGGAGGACCCTGAGCGGCCTGGAGGGAGCCCAGTCTATGGGTGGTGAGCCCGGCACAGCGGCCAGCCTGACACTTCCCTCAACCCTTGGGAACTGCTGTCTTCTGCACCGCCCAGGCTGTCGGGGGCTGAGGGGAACAGAGGGACAGAGCCAGGACAGTTCTGCCTCTTGACAGAGCGCAGGCGGTCACCCAGCCTGATCCAGCCACAGGCTCCCCTGAGGGCCTCTTGGTTGTGCAGCCATCCTGAGGGGCTGTGAGAACTCCCCCCGGGGAAGGGGGCCATGAAACATGGGGGGAGGACCACAAAAGGCAAATCAGTTGCTCACAGACTCACCCAGATCCTGGGACCAGTCATGAGGCCAGAACCTGCATCCAGGCTATTTGTTCCCTCCCAGAGAGCCTGCCCCCTCCCTGCAGGCCCCCTGCACCCCATCATGGCCCGAACACTCGGTGTTAGCGTCGCCTCTAGCTTCTCCAGATGTCCTGCTTTGAGGGCCTCTCTGTCTTGTTCTTGGCATCTGAGTGTCCACACAGTGTGTGGCACGTAGTATGTGTTTTATAAATACCTGTGGGTAAATGCAGTGATAGCCACCACTCTGTGCAAGCTTCTTTATTTATTTCACCCCTATTTGCCTGGGAAGTAGTACTGCTATTCCCATTTCTCAGAGAAGGAAACTGAGGCTCAGAGCGGAGGAGTGACTTGCCCAGTATCTGGCCCCTGCTTGCCCAGCTCCAGCCTGCTCTGTCCTGGCTTGCTTGGGCTCCTCTCTTTCTTCATTCTGACCTGAAGCCTGTGGCTCTGGCTGCCAGCAGGGGCTGGGAGCTTTCTTCCTCTACCCCGCTTCCCCTTGCCCGGAATCTCATCCCCCACCTCCCCCAGCTGCCTTTTGCTCCCCAGCCTGGCTGGTCACTGGAATCCCCCTGGGATCTTGTAAAAAACATCCTCACCATCAGGTTTATCCAGCCAAGTGCCGATGAAGTGGGTCAGAGCAGGGCCCGGGAATCTGTATGGGGACTCTCGTGACCAGTCAGGTTTGGGAATCACTGCAAGCTGAGTCGTGGCATTGTGTGCTAAGTTGCTTCAATCCGTTTCTGACTCTTTGCGACACATTGGACTATAGCTCACCTGGTTCCTCTGTCCATGGGATTCTCCAGGCACGGATATTGTCATGCCCTCCTCCTGGGGAATCTTCCCGACCCAGGGACTGAACCTGTGTCTCTTACGTCTCCTGCACTGGCACATGCGAAGCATGGCATTAGCCAATGATATTCCCTGGCCAAGTCAGGTGTGTGTTGCTACCTGGGATGGGGCTGGACCGAGGAGAGAGGAAAGAGACCCAGGTGGAGGAAGGGATGGCAGTCTGTGCTCTGCGCCGACCAGGCCTGGCGATTCTGGCTCTTGCCAACCTTGGGGCAGGTATGCCTCACTGGCACCGAGGAAATGCCAGCTGCATGCTACAGGCCCAGCGTCCCACGTTTCCTGCTGTACTGGACTGTATTCCCGACCTTAATTTTTCTTTCCAGGGTCAAATGATAAGTTCCCAGTTCAGAGACCATGACGATGTCACTCTCCTCCCATCCGCACCCCAAATGCGTGGTGGGTACTCGGTCTGAGGTGTTGACTGAAGTGGTCTGATGGGTTGGTTGGCAGCTTCCTGAAGCTTCTCAGCCCACGTAGGTCCCCGATCTCCAGGGCAGGACCTGGTGTGTAATCCCATCCCCCCCATTCATCCACGACAGGGATGGGGAGGTAAGGGGTGCGGGGGTGGAGGGGAGGGGCAGTGATCTGGTGAGAAGGGAGGTGGAGGGCATGAGGGGCAGGTGGGGGTTGCAGAGAAGAAGAGATCCCTGGGAGAGTCAGTGTGGGCCTGGGTCAGGGTGCCAAACCTCGGTCTAGTCTCTGCTTCTCTGCTCTTTCTGGTTGGCACTTGGTGGTCTTTGGTGACCTCGAATGCTGTTTCCAGTTCTGAAGGTGATGAGTCTGATTGGACCTGAACTCCAGGCCCATGCTGATGCCTGCGATGGCAAGATATCTGTCCAAGATTCCAAAGTCCCTTTTGCCCATTGTGGGGGTTGGGGGAAAGGAACAGTAAGTTCCCTCTCCCAGGCCTGGCCCTGAAGGCGTGTGCTGGGTACCAGCTCTGCTCATCTCTCTGGGCCCTGTGCCTACAGGTGAGGGGAGTGATGTGGCAGAAGCAAAGCCCTGGTTACGCTGAGACAGACTTTCCTGCCCCAAGGTTCAAGGTTGTTATCGCCCAGCAGGGCTCAGACTGAGACAAGCCCTCTCTGCCTCTTCTCACCTCCACAGAGGCACTTCAGAGCAAGGACAGTGACCACCCACCAGGGCACCCCAGGGGGGCCTCTGTGTTGGATTCCAGAGCCCCCAGTCTTGCCTTTAGCCCCCAGGCCAAGGTCATGCCTACCGGGCAGAGCTCATTCCAGGCACCTTGGGGAGGCAGATGGTAATGGACACACCTGGTCCCCACTTGCAGGGCATTTGTGGGAATGTGGAGACATTCCAAGCACCAGGGTCTCATCCTGGCTGTGCAGCTCAGTGACTTTGGGCAAATCACCATTTCTCTGGCTCTCGCCCTCTCCCCCTCACTTCACAGAGTTGACTCAAGACAACAGTGTTTATTGGAGGGGCATAGAGAGTGGTTTAGGATGGTGGAAAGGGTTTGGGCTGGGCGAGCAGACAGACAGGGTTTTGAGCCTTAGGTCTTGAGAAGTCCACTTCGCCTTCCAGGTCCATCATCTGTGAACTGGTGGCAGGAATAGGGCTCCTCACAGTACCATGTGGCAAACGATACATGCGATACCACCATACGATGCCCGAATCCTGGTCAGTGTGGCAGGCGACCAGAGATCCGCCTTCCCTGTCTCCTTTGACTGAGCGAATGGAGTTGCCAAGTTAAACCTAGAATCTATGGGTGGTCCAGAGAAAACTGTTCGAATCTGAGCCGCGAATGTAATGTCGGGGCTTGGAAGCCTGTGGTGGGGGTCGGGGTCATAGGTGGTACCAGCAGCAGAGTGGGGACTCCTTCCCAGTGGAGTTTTTGGTGGGTACCCCTGAATAGGTGAAGCAAGGCATTGGTGGAGGGGTGCTGCTCAAAGGGTGGGAGTGTGAGGGGACAGAGGCGAGGGCCAGGGGGAGGGAGGGAGGTAGCAGAGGATGGAGGTAGGTGAGAAAGGGCAGGTGAGGGGTAGCTGGGCTGGAAAGGAAGGAAAGGGAGACTGGAGGGGAGCCGGGGTGGCCACTGGGGAGGGGCCAGCAGGGTCTTTTGTGCATGTTCCTTTGTGGCTAGTGGTAGGTATGTCCTCCCCTTTCCCAGAAGAGAAAACTGAGGCCCAGAGGCTCATAGACCAAAGGATTGCCTATGCCATGTAGCTTGTCAGGGCAGGGATTCAAGCTGCCATGTACTGGTTTCATGGTATACACCACTTCCAGGAGGTCCTGGGGACTCAAAAGCAACCCCTGAAACTGAAATTGAATCCAGTAAGGGAAAGAGTCATAGAATTTTTAGAACTAGAAAGAACTCTGAGATTGCCCAGTCCAGGCTTGTCACTTTACTGAGGGCAAACAACAGCTCATAGAAGGAATTTGGTCACACAGTGAGCACAGCAGAGCAGGGCCACAGCCACAGCCAGGATCCCACAGCTGACTCCTGAGACAGCCCCTGGACAGCATCACTGAGGCCGTTCATCCAATGCTGTCACCATGGGCAGGGAGTCCTTCCATGGCCTGACTCACTACCCGGGGACGCAGTCACCACAGAGTCGCCTGTGCCAGGGCACTGCTGGCCCCTCAGGCTCTAGGAACGGGAGCCAGATTCTTGTCGCCTAGCCTGAGTCACCACCGACTCGAGTTGGTGTGTTTTTTCTTGGCGCCACCCCCCCCCCAAAAAAAAGCTGGGTGGGAACTCAGCGAAGAACAGAGTGAAGTGCATCGACCCTGGGCTGAATAATCCGGAGAGGGGTGTTGGATGGGACCCAGAGTGATGAGATCTGGAGGGGAGCCCCGCCTTCCTCACGTGCATATAAATGTTCCTGTTGTTCGAGGCCTCAGCATCCTCTCGGCCTCCCTGAGCACCTCGCTCTGTTCGCTTCTCACCATGACCACCTGCAGCCGCCAGTTCACCTCCTCCAGCTCCGTGAAGGGCTCCAGCCGCATCGGTGGTGGCTGCAGCTGCGTGTCCTCTGTCCTGTCTGGAAGCTCCTGCCGGGCCTCCAGCGCCTATGGGGGCCTGTCTGTATCCTGCTCCCCTCGCTACTCCTCCGGGGGTGTCTGCGGGCTGGGGGGAGGCTATGGCGGTGGCTTCGGCAGCAGCAGCAGCAGCCTTGGAGGGGCTCTGTGTGGCAGCTTGGTTGGAGGATATGGGGGTGGCCTTGGTGCAAGCTACAGTGGTGGTGATGGTAGCCTCCTCCCTGGCAATGAGAAGATCACCATGCAGAACCTGAATGACCATCTGGCCTCCTACCTGGACAAAGTGCATGCCCTGGAGGAGGCCAACAGGGGGCTGGAGACGAAGATCCATGAGTGGTACCAGAGTCAGGGGCCCAGGCCCGCCCGCGACTATAGCCCCTATTTCAAGACCATTGAGGATCTGAGGAACAAGGTGGGTTGGCCAGGTGGGTGGCTCTGGTGGTGGAGTGTTGATAGAGATCATGGCTGCAGTGGCCCTTAGAAGAACGCTTGCTAGTGTCTCCATTTTACAAAGAGGGAGACTGAAGCCTGTTTTTGAGGTGAGGCCACTTAGAATTGGTGGCAGAGGGTCCTTTTTCAGCATCAGGGTGTCTGAGCTGGGCTGGTACCCTGAGTCTCTTACTCTATGCAAGCATTTCATTGGATTCAGCTTCTCTCAGGCTTGGGCCCAGGATGCCGGTGAAGGATATGTGGTTGTATCACCCCCACACACTGAGCTCCGTGGAGAAGTCACCTGAGGCTGACTGGGGGTGTAAAGCCTGACCTACCAGCTAGACAACTCTCAAGACTGGGGAGGCTGCTGTTCACTTCTGAACAGCAGGGCCTTGGCTAACTAGACCTGTCCTTCACCCCCCTGCAGATTATTGAGGCCACCATAGCGAATGCACAGCCCCTTCTGCAGATTGACAATGCCAGGCTGGCGGTTGATGACTTCAGGAGCAAGTGAGCAGAGGGCGAGCAGTGGGGTTGTCCAGACAGGAAGATCAGCAGGTCTTGAGCCTCAGAAGCCTCATGATGGACCTTGAGGCCTTGACCTTTGTCTTGCCAGGTATGAGCATGAGCTGACCCTGCGCCAGAGTGTGGAGGCCGACATCAATGGCCTGAGCAGGGTGCTGGATGAGCTGACTCTGGCCAGGACTGACCTGGAGATTCAGATCGAAGGCCTGAAGGAGGAGCTGGCCTACCTGAAGAAGAACCACGAGGAGGTAAGGTTGCTGCTGGTGGAGGGAGGCAGGTCCAGTGGGGTTGCAAATGCACCTGGGGCCAGGGAAGGGGTAAGCTGAGCACCTCCTCACATCCCTTCCTAGGAGATGCTTGCCTTGTGGAATCAGACTGGTGGGGACGTCAGCGTGGAGATGGACGCCACCCCCAGTGTGGACCTGAGCCGCATCCTGAACAAGATGCGTGACCAGTATGAGCAGATAGCAGACAGGAACCGCAGGGAAGCCGAGGCCTGGGTCCTGAGCAAGGTGGGATGTGGGTCCTCAGCCCTCCTGCTGGACTTCCCAGCCAGGGGGCCTCTGGAGCACTCTACACCTTCTGTTCTTTCCTGTCTCAGTCTGAGGAGCTGAACAAAGAAGTGGCCTTTAACAGCGAACTGATGCAGAAGAGCCACAGTGAGCTGGATGAGCTCCGGCAGGTGCTCCAGGGCCTGGAAGTTGAGCTGCAGTCCCAGCTCTGCATGGTGAGAAGGACCAGGAGGGCACAGCCCCAGCCTCCTAATCGCCAGCAATGGCGCCACCCCCTGTAATGGAACCTTACCACCGCACGGTTCCTCTTCTTTTCCCAGGAGTGGGTTGGAGGGATCACTGCACCCATTATATAGACAGAGAAATTAAAGCCCAGAACCAAGCCTGGAATAACTTTTTTCCACATTGTCTGGCTCATCAGCAGCCCAGCTGAAGTCAAAATCCATGCACCTCTCAGGACACGTGCCCAGAGACCTAGGGGGTCAGCAATGATCACCTCTGTTGACTCTCTCTCTCCCTCTTGTTCACAGAAAGCATCCCTGGAGAAAAGCCTGGAGGAGACCGAAAACCGCTACTGCCTGCAGCTGGCCCAGATCCAGGAGCAGATCTGCAGCTTGGAGGAGCAGCTGGCCCAGATGCGCTGCGAGATGGAGCAGCAGAACCAGGAGTACAAGATCCTGCTGGACGTGAAGACGCGGCTGGAGCAGGAGATCGCCACCTACCGCCGCCTGCTGGAGGGCGAGGACGCCCAGTGAGTGCCTGGAACCCCTGTCCTGCCCCCAGACCCTTCAGCCCCACCCCTGCTGCTCCCAGCACACCTGACTGCTCTGCCTTTTCTCGCGCACAGCCTCTCCTCCCAGAAACCATCCGGCCAAAACTATGCTTCCCGAGAATCTCCCACAATCTCCTGAGGGTCCCGGCCACCCTTGAGCCCCTGGCCCTCCCAGCGCCCTTCTCACTTCCTCTCCTCTCTCCCACAGTCTTCACCTCCTCCTTTCCGTCCTCCTCTGGTCGGCTGACCCAGTCCATCCTCAAGGAGGAGGGCTCGTCCGGCTTCTGCCCGGGCCGGAGCTCCAAGCCCTGAGCGGCTTCTCCAGGAGCCTCCTGCCTGCCCTCCCACCTGCCCACCAACCAGCTTCACTGCCCAAAGGCTGGGGTCTGGCCCCTGCTCCCCGCCGTGCGGCTCCCAGCTGTCTTCCCTCCCTCTCTGCTGGTGGTGGGCTAATAAAGCTGAATTTCTGGTTGATGCAACAATTCTGTGTGGTCTCCATTCTTGAAGTGAGAGGGGGTTGGAGGTGCCTCCAGGGAATCTTCTGGGGCCTGACAGCCTGAGGGAGGAAGGAAAGAGCCAAGTGAAAGAGCTTGCATGTTGTTCCTAGACGCCCTCTGGGCTGTTGTGGGGTGGGAGTGGGAGTTGGGACACAGGCTGCGGGCTGGCTAGCTCATGTTGCTGGGTGCTGAGTGAGGGTTTTACAGCAGCCCTTTCCTCCCACTGTCTCCCAGCAACTCGGTGAGCTGGCTGTGGTCAGGCTCATCTTGGAGAGTAAAGTGACACAGACACTTAGTGGCATGACTGGCTCAGGTCTGTTCAGCTGCAAAGACCATCTTTCCTTTATATGGCTCTATCTTTTTAGGTATTTTAACCCAAAGACTCCCACATTTGAGCTCCTAACTCTACCTCTTGGCTCCTCACCTTTGCGTCCCAGGATCTTGGTGTTGGATGGTAGAGGGTGAGACGTCTGTCTTGGGGGTGGTGTCCACGGTTAAGACTGAATTTTTCTTCTTCCAATCTGCTTCCCCTCATCACTCCTATTAACTCTCTTCTCTTCCTCATTCCCCTCAGCTAGTGAACTGAGTGCCAATGAGTCCCCTAGAAGTATCTGTCACCCATGCCCTCCCATTCATCCCCACAACCACCACCACCTTCCTTTCTCCTTGGAACTAGGCCTCTTGCTGCTCATCTCTCCCACTCTCATTTCTACCTAATGACCTTTCGTTCTTTTTTTATTTTTTTTAAGTGTTTATTTATTTGGGCTTCCCTAGTGGGTCAGATAGTAAAGATCTGCTTGCAATGCAGGGGACCTGAGTTCAATCCCTGGGTTGGGAAGATCCCCTGGAGAAGGGAATGGCTACCCACTCCAGTATTCCTGCCTGGAGAATTCCATGGACTGAGGAGTCTGTTGGGTTACAGTCTGCGGGGTTGCACGAGTGGGACACGACTGATCGACGCACACTTTCACTTTCATTTATTTGGCTTTGTTGGGTCTTAGTTGTGCACAGGCTCACTTGCTCCTCGTCTTGTGAGATCTTAGTTCCCTGTCCAGGGATTAAAGTCACATACCCCACACTGTAAGGCAGATTTCCAACCACTGGACCACCAGGGAAGTCCCCCCAGTGACCATTCTAATGAGAATGTGGGCAAGATGAAAAATGAGGATGTGATCAGGACCCCTCTGTTCAACCATTCTTGATGTTCCCTCTTCCCTGGGATGCTTGGCCCTCCTGTCTCAACCCACCAAGGTGTCTCCCTCACCCCCTACACTTTACCCCTTGAATCCACCCTACCTGGCTGTTGAGGTGTACCATCCTCTTACTTGCCATGATGCCTCTCATATTTTAAAATTTTAATGAAAAAAATCAAACATGGGAATTCCCTGGCGGTCCAGTGGTTAACACTCAGTACTTTCACTGCTGGGGCCTGGGCCTTCAATCCCTGGCTGGGGAACTAAGATCCCACAGGCCATGAGATGTGGCCAAAAATAACCCCAAAACGAACCAAAAAATCAAAGTTATGTCTGCATATCATCATTAGATTTTTATGAAAAGAGCGGTCCCCAGGCTGACATCCCCAGGTGTCACACACCTCTTTTCCCACCTCCCACTTTCAAGTTTTAGCTCTTAATTATTTGCCTCTTTATTTCTAAATAACAGGTGATACCACATCCTTGATCTCTTTGATCATCCTTGATCTCCTTGATCTCTTTCAGTTTTAGATTTCTTTTTTAAAAATTGAAGTATAGTTGATTTACAATGTTGTGTTAGTTTCTGGTGTACAATAAAGAGATTCATATCTATATATCCATATATGTATTGATATATTCTTTTCATACTCCTTTCCATTATGGCTTAGTACAGGCTATTGAATACAGTTCCCTGAGCTGTAAGAACGACCTTGTTTATCTAGTTTACAGGTAGTGGTTTGTATTTACTAATTTCATACTCCTCTGCCCTGTTCCCCTGTGGTAGCCATAAGTTTGTTTCCTATGTCTGTGTGTCTGTTTCTGTTTTGTAAATAAGTTCACTTGTGTTGTCTTTTAGAGTCCATGTTATAAGTGATATCATATGGTACTTGCCTTTATTTATCTGACTTACTTCACTTAGTATGCTAATCTCTATGTCCATCCATCTTTCTGCAAATAGCATTATTTCATTCTTTTTTATGGCTGAGTAGCATTCCATCATATATATGCCCCAAATATTCTTCCATTCATCTGCTGATGAACATTTAGGTTGCTTCCCTGTCTTGGCTATTGTGAATAGTGCTGCTATGAACATAGAGGTGCCTGTGTCTTTTTGAATTACAGTTTTCTCTGGATATATGCCCAGGAATGGGATTGCTGATCATAGGACAATTCTATTTTTTTGTTTTTTAAGAAACATCCATACTATTTTCCATAGTGGCTGCACCAGTTTGCACTCCCACCAACATTGTGGGGGGGTTCCTCTTTCTCCACACTTTCTCCAGCACTTATTATTTGTAGACTTTTAAATGATAGCCATTCTGACTGGTGTGAGGTGATACCTCAACGTAGTTTTGATCTGAGTTTCTCTAAGAATTAGTAATGTTGAGCATCTACTTCTATGTCTGTTGGCCATCTGTATGTCTTCTTTAGAAAATTATATATGTAGGTCTTCTGCCCATATTTTGATTGGTTTGTTTGTTTTTTTGATATTGAATTGTATGAGTTGTTTGTATATTTTAGAAATTAAGCCCTTGTTAGTCACATCATTTGCAAATGTTTTCTCCCATTCCATAGGTTGTTTTTTCATTTTGTTTGTGGTTTCCTTTGCTGTGCAAAGCTTACAAGTTTGATCAGGTCCCATTTGTTTATTTTTGTTTTTATTTCTATTGCCTAAGAAAACATTGCTATCATATATGTCAGAGAACGTTTTTGTTTATGTTCTGTCCTAGGGATTTTATAATGTTTTGTGTTATATTTAAGTCTTCAAGCCTTTTGAGTTTATTTTTGTGTGTGATATGAGGGAGTTTTCTAACTTCATTGATTTACACATGATTGTCCAGCTTTCCTAACACCACTTGCTGAAGAGGCTGTCTTTTCTCCATTGTATATTGTTTCCTCTTTTGTCGAAGATTAATTGATGGCAGGTGTGTGGGTTTATTACTGGGCTCTCTATTCTGTTCCACAGATCCATATGTCTGTTTTTGTGCCAATACCACACTATTTTTTTTTAAATAAATTTATTTATTTATTTTAATTGAAGGCTAATTACTTTATATTATTGTAGTGTTTTTTGTCATACATTAACATGAATCAGCTATGGGTGTACATGTGTCCCCCATCCTGAACCCCCTCGCACCTCTGTCCCCATCCCATCCCTCAGGGTTGTCCCGGTGCAATTACCATAAGCTTTGTAACATTGAGGTTTGGGAGGGCTATGCCTCCAGTTTTATTCTTTTTCCTCGGGATTGCTTTGGAAATTCTGGATCTTTCTTGTTCAGTCACTCAGTCATGTTTGACTCTTTCCAGGTCTTTGTTACTTCCATATAAATTTTAGGATTATTTGTTCTTTTTGTGTGTGTGTGTTCCATTAAAACTTTATTTATTGACACTGAAATCTGATTATTTGTTCTAATTCTGTGGCAAATGTCACAGGTAATTTGATAGGGATCCTATTAAATCTGTGGATTGCTTTGAGTAGTATGGCCGTTTCTCAAATTTAGTTTTTTTTTTTTTAATGTTTGTTTGGGTGTGCCAGGTCTTCGTTGCAGCGTGCAGGGTCTTCAGTCATTGTTGCATCATTCAGGATCCTTAATTGCAGCACGCAGACACATATTTGCAGCATGTAGGATCTAGTTCCTTAACCAGGATCCAGTTCCCAAACCCAGGCCCCCTCCATTGGGAGTATGGAGTCTTAACCACTGGACCAGGAAAGTCCCTCAAGTTTAGTTTTTAACTGCTGCTGACTTAGCAGTAGCAGTAGCTGCTATAAAGGAAGGGGATTCAGCTTTCTATACAGCATTTTTCCTCTCCACACTTTTCTACCCTCTCAATAAATTGTAACTAGATAAATGTTTAATGCTTATATTATTCATAGTCAAATCATGTTTTACACCATATTAAATTTCCTCAGAATAAATATCTGTTTTTCAGTTTGCTTAAGTTTTCATTGTACCTGTGACTAATTCATTGCCAAAACTATGAAAGTGAAAAAAATTAGAAGTGTTAGTCACTCAGTCGTGTCTGGCTCTTTGTGACCCCCATACCTCTGGGAGGTATATATACACACAAACATAGCTACGATCATACCAAATACATTTTAATGCTGTCTCCATTTTTTTTTTTTTTGAGTTGTTTACTCTTCAAAATTTTCTTTTAGAGTTAATTTAATTTTGGCTGTGCTGGGCCTTCTCTAGTTGTGGTGAGTGGAGGCGTCTCACCGCAGTGGCTGTTTTGTTGCAGAGCACAGACTAGGCTTCTGGACTTCAGCAGCTGAGGCTCACCAGTTCTGGAGCTCAGGCTCAGCAGTTGTGGCACACGGGCTTAGTTGCCCTGCAGCTTGTGTTTCCACTTTTCCTTCTGGTTGCCATTTAATATAACACAGCAATGAATGTCTTTCTGCATAAATCTTTGCTTTCCTATATATTTTTTGCAGTATTTCTTTAGGCTAGATTCCCAGAAGTATAATTACTAGGTGAGAAGGTAGTGAATATTTTAAGGGTCTGTCACTTTTAATGCTGTTGTTATGGAAGGACTCTGACACAGAGATGTAGTCCTGGCCTGGGTTGTTAAAAACGGAGCTGGAGCACACGGTCACGAGTTGTTCAGTAATGAGATGTCAGAACAGAGTGTGCAGAACACCCTCTACCTGGGTGTGGGGAGCGGTTTTAACAAAGCTGTTTGTGCTGGTGTCTTCACAATGAATACCACCCATCTGTGGATCCTTGGGAGGCTCCCTGAGAAAGTCCTCCATTTGACAGATGGGAAAACTGAGATGTCAACTAACCAAGGGGGGTGGGGGTGGGAAACTTGCTTAGGGTCTCCTGCTGCTGCTGCTGCTGCTGCTGCTGCTGCTAAGTCGCTTCAGTCGTGTCCAATTCTATGCGACCCCTACCAGGCTCCCCGTCCCTGGGATTCTCCAGGCAAGAACACTGGAGTGGGTTGCCATTTCCTTCTCCAATGCATGAAAGTGAAAAGTGAAAGTGAAGTTGCTCAGTCGTGTCCGACTCTTCAGGACCCCATGGACTGCAGCCTACCAGGCTCCTCCGCCCATGGGATTTTCCAGGCAAGAGTACTGGAGTGGGGTGCCATCGCCTTCTCCTAGCTAGTTAGTAAAACGGCCTAAGAGCAGGAGCGATGTGTCTCCTGTTCATTTTTGTGTCCAGTGTAAACAAAACGTGAGCCCCTGTTTTAATTTATATTTTTAATTTATTGAGGTATAATGGATTTTCAACATTATATTAGTTTTAGGTGTACAACATGGTGATTAAATATCTTTATAGATACACTCCATTTAAAGTTATAAAATATTGGCTATATTCCCTGTGCTGTACAATATGTCCCTGTGGCCTATTGGTTTTATACATAGTAGTCTGTACCTCTTTAATACATTTTCATGTATTTATTTCTTTTATCTTCAGCTTGCTGCTGCCTGCAGGCTTTCTCTAGCCGCAGTGAGTGGGGGCTGCTCTCTAGCTGCAATGCATGTGCTTCTCATTGCAGTGGGTTCTCTCATTGTAGAGAATAGTACAGGCTCAGTAGTTGTGGGGCACTGGCTTAACTGCCCTGAAGGCATGTGAGATCTCCCCAGACCAGGCATTGAACTCGTGTCCCCTGCATTGGTAATCAGATTCTCTACCACTGGATCACCCCAGGGAAGCCCTAGTTTGTACCTCTTAATCCCCTACCCCTATCTTGCCCTTTCTCCCTGCCCTCTCTCCCCTGCCCCGTAACCACTATATATCTGTGACTCTATTTCTGTTTTGTTATATTCATCATGAGCCCCTTTTACAGAAAGACATTATCAAAGCAGAAATGTGAATTTCCCCTTCAATAGAGGAAGCAGCTTTTCCACTTGGAAATGCCTGGGTTTCTCAAGCTAAGAGTCAAGTCCCAAATTGGACGGCATTTTTTATTTTATAAAATTTTGTTGAAGTGTAGTTGATTTACAACGTGATAATTTCTGCTGTACAGCAAAGTGACTCAGTTACACACATATATGGGGCTTCCATGGTGGTTCAGATGGTAAAAAAATCTGCCTGCAATGTGGAAGAGAAGATCCCCTGGAGAAGGGAATGACCACCTACTTCAGTATTCTTGCCTGGAGAATTCCCTGAACAGAGGAATCTGGCCAGCTACTGTTGCAAAGAGTCAGACATGCCTGAGTGAATAACATACCGCTCCTTACGCACATATATTCTTTTTCATATTATTTTCCATTATGGTTTATCATAGGACATTGAATATAGTTCTTTGTGCTATACAGTAGGTCCTTGTTGTTTATCCATCTTATATACACTAGTTTGCATCTGCTAACCTCAAACTCCCGATCCTTCCCTCCCGCTCCACTCCTCCCGCTTTGCAACCACCAGTCTGCTCTCTATGTCAAGTGAAGTGGAATAAAGTGAGAATCGCTCAGTCGTGTCCAACTCTTTGCGATCCCATGGACTAAGCAGTCCATGGAATTCTCCAGGCCAGAATACCGGTGTGGATAGCCTTTCCCTTCTCCAGGGGATCCTCCCAACCCATGGATCGAGCCCAGGTCTCCTGCATCACAGACGTATTCTTTACCAGCTGAGCCATGAGGGAAGCCCAAGAATACTGGAGAGGGTAGTCTATCCCTTCTCCAGCGGATCTTCCTGACCCAGGAATCAACCCGGGGTCTGCTCATTGCAGGTGGATTCTTCACCAGCTGGGCTAACAGGGAAGCCCTCTCTATGTCAAATCAGACTGCATTTTGCTCTTGCCTGGTCTTCCTGCTTCCTAAGATCCTGGAACCTGAGGTGAAGAGGTTGAGCACTCTTGAATGTTCCTTGTAACCTGTCTATTTTGAACACACCCTCAGATTCCTTTTTTATCTTTTATTAAAACTTCTTATTTTATACTGGAATATAGCCTATTAACAATGTCGTGATAGTTTCAGGTGAACAACAAAGAGACTCAGCCACACACACACATGTATCCATTCTCCCCCAAACTCCCCTCCCATCCAGGCTGCCACATAACATTGAACAGAGTCCTTGGGCTGTACAGTAAGTCCTTGTTGGTTATCCATTTTAAATATAGCAGTATGCACCTGTCCATTCCGAACTCCATAGCTATCCCTTCCCCCCATCCTTCCCCTTTGGCAACTGTAAATTCCTTCTGTAAGTCTGTGAATCTGTTTCTATTTTGCAAATAAATTTACTTGTAACATTTCTTTTGAGATTTCGCAGGTAACAGATGTCATATGATATTTTTCCTCACACCCTCAGATTCTTAATGCTTGAGTTAGAGTCCAAGTTGGTGAAATATTGTTTTAGATAATTGTATAAAGTGCTAAAAAACAATGACTGGTGTGAGAATTAATGATAGTCCATAAAGTGTATCTGCTGATGTCAATGGCTTAGTGGTAAGCTCGTAAGGGTTTGCTTTCTTTGGGCCCATTGTTTCTGAGAGCTATTAAACGCTCTGCGTCACTCCTGATATCTGAGATAAGTGATTTCTTCTGTTTGCCTTCCCATTGCTGTAGCTTGCTGTTTTAAGATCTTCTGGCAGCTTCCTGAAACATAAACACAAATGAAGCTTTTGGTTTTGCCCATGCCCTACAAACTTCGATCACACCTAGCATGTAAGGGACACTCCAGATTTGTGGAGTTGAGCTGGGGGTTTAATGTACAAGCCTCTGCCCTCTCTGGTCTCCGTGGAACCTTCTCAGAGGCAAAATTCTTGGGGACTGGCTTTTCCAGGCTTCACATGCCTTTCATCACATTGGTCCAAGGCTGTCACAGAAGACAGAGCAAGTATCTTTTTGAGTCATGGAGAGGTGGAGTTAGGTCTCTGAGAGCTGGGGCACCAAGCAAGTGCAGCTTTTTATGTCGCCTCTCTCTGACGTGCTACCCCTTCCCGTGATGTGCTGTGTGGTCTCTGCCATGGGCAGACACAACTCTGTCCCCATTTCCCCAACTGTCCAGGACTCTGGAAAGGCTTTGAGCAGATCAAGGTGTGTTAAAGAATAAAGAATGATTTAGAAGGAGAGTCCATTTCTGACTCGGTTCCCTGTTATCTTGTTGCTGGGGCCCGAAGGTCGCTTTCTTTCCTACAATTATAGGATTTTTACACATAAATCAGATATGTTCATTTCCTGCCAATTGTAACTGAGCAAGACCCTAATAGGGCCTTCTTGAGAGAGAATCCCCCTTCATCTCCTCTGCTGTAGCTTTTCTCTGAAGTATCCACATAATAGTATCTCATGCATATTTCCTGAGTTTTTCTTTAAAAATGCTTTACTGAAACCCATCAGAGTTTGGGGTTTTTTTTTGGCATGAGCCACCCATTCTCCTGCAAGGAGCCTTTTTCTGCTCCCAAACTCAGTATTTCGGTGTGTTTTGTCTTCGCGTTGTGTAGGGCAAGTGACCTTGCATTCCATAACACAGTTTTCATCTGTCCTATGAACAATGTGACAAGATAAATGGAAATATAAAAAAATGAAACATTCGTCTATTGTTCTGTTCCCAGGATTTCTATTCTCCTGGCTGCCTTTCTGGCCTCCTTATGTATGTGTGTGTGTTTGTGCTTAATCACTTAGTTGTGTCCGATTCTCACGACCCCATAGACTGTAGCCTGCCAGGTTCCTCTGTCCATGTGATACTCCAGGTAAGAATACTGGTGTAGGTTGCCATTTCCTTCTCTAGGGGATCTTCCCGATCCATGAATCGAACCCAGGTCTCCTGCATTACAGGCAGACTCTTTACCAACTGAGCTACGGAGAAAGCCCTTATATGTGAATACATGGCAAAGATGATTTTCAAATATTTTAGGGTCTTCATTATTAAATGAATAAGTTAATAGAAATAAAAGTATAAAAGGACATATGTGCAAGGTATTTATTGCTGCATTGCTTACAGAAAATGGAAAACCAACTGGCAGATACTGGTAGTGTAGAGTAAAGGAGATAGTGACTGACCAAGCAGGACCTTATGGGACCTTCCTGGGACAGACCCCCTCCCCCACATCCTCTTTTTTGTTCTTGTTCAGTCGCTAAGTCATACCTGATTCTTCGTGATGCCGTGGACTGCAGCACACCAGGCTTCCCTGTCCTTCACTAATATCCTCTTTAGCTCCTCTCTGAAGTAGTAGTAGATAGATAGGAGATGTACATTTCCTGTGTTGTCTTATATGAAAACCCCCACCAAGTGGAAGAAATTAACTCCTTGATGATCAGGAGCACCTACGGGAGCCTAGTGTCAGTCGCTCAGTCTTGTCTGACTCTTTGTGACCCCCTGGACTGCAACCTGCTCCGCACCTCTGTCCATGGGATTCTTCAGGCCAGAATACTGGAGTGAGTAGCCATGCCCTTCTCCAAGGGATCGTCCCAATCCAGGGATCGAATCTGGGTGTCCTGCATTGCAGGCAGTTTCTTTATCATCTGAGCCACCAGGAAGCCCTACTGGAGCCTAAGGATTGATAATTTTAACCCCAATGATACCACTGTTACTTCACCATCAACCAGTTAGAGAACTGTGCACTAGATCACATACCCTGAGACTCCCTCCCCTCACCTGGTCTTTAAAAATGTTTCGCTGAAACCCGTCGGGGAGTTCAGGCTTTTTGAGCACTAGCTAGGCGTCCCAGACGCCTTGTACGGTGCCCTGCAATGAATGCTGTGCTTTCCTTCACCAAAGCCTGGGGTCAGTAGCTTGACTCTACTGTGCACAGGGGGTCAGAGCCAAGCCTGGTTCCGTAACAGTGCTCCACTCACATCACGGAGAGCAGCCATCACTATCGATAAGCTGGAGCTATGTCAGATGGCAGGGGTGCCTGCGTGCTTAGGCGCTTCAGTTGTGTCTGACTCTTTGTGACCCCATGGACTGTAGCCTGCCAGGCTCTTCTCTCTATGGAATTCTCCAGGCAAGAATATGGGCGTGGGTTGCCATTTTCACCTCCAGGGGATTTTCCCAACCCAGGGATCGAACTTACATCTTTTTATGTCTCCCACCTTGGCAGGTGGGTTCAGATGTCAGATGGCAAGGGAGATTCCTCAAATGTAGAAAAGCATATGTAGGATACTAATCTCACTTGTGTGAATAAACCAAAGCCAGTCCCCCATTTATTTAATACACACGTGTGTGTGTGTACAATTATATGAGCACCAAAAATATTTGAACAGGAACATATGCTGTGATTAACATGTTTATCCTGGGGGTAGGGTGGGAGGCTGATGTGGGTGGAGGACAAGAGTAGAAGGGGAAGGGGGATCTAAGAAAAACAAGAAAGGAGAAAAAGAGTGCAAATACTTATATATATACAAAAATTGTGTATGTGTGCCTATTAACAAAGAAAATAAACAAAAATTTAAAAACCAAAAAAATCAGTTAATTTGTTGAATACCACATCACATTCCTTGGGATTCTCTGGTGGCCTAGACGGTAAAGAATCTTCCTGCAATGCAGGAGACCCAGGTTTAATCCCTGTCTCGGAAAGATCCTCTGGAGAAGGGAATGGATACTCACTCCAGTATTCTTGCCTGGATAATTCCATGGTTAGAAAAGCCTGGCAGACTGCAGTCCATGGGGTCACAAACAAATGGACATGACTGAGGGACTAACGCTTTCACATCAAATTCTAATTAAAAAACAGATTGCACACACTAATATCCTGGAGTGTCAATTTTATATTGCTATATGAAAGTTTTTTTGTTATTTTATTGAAGTATAGTTGATCTACAATGTGAGGTTAATTTCTACTGTACAACAGAGTGATTCAGTTATAAATATACATATACATTTTGTTTCAAATTCTTCCCTATTATGGTTTATCACAGGATATTGAGTATAGTTCCCTGTGGTATACAGTAGGACCTTGTTGTCTATCCATTGCATCTGCTAATCCCAAACTCTCAATCTATCCCTCTCCCTTATCCCCTCCACCTTAGCAATCACAAGTCTGTTCTATACTTCTCTATTTTTTGTCATATTTTAGGTTCCACATATAAGTGATATCATATGTCATCTTTCTCTTTCTGAATTACTTCACTTAATATGATAATCTCTAAGTCCAACCATGTTGCTGCCAATGGCGTGGTTTCATTCTTTTTTAATGGCTGAGTAGTATTCCATTATATTTATACCACATCCTCTTTATCCGTTCATCTGTTGATGGACATTGAGGTTGTTTCCCTGTCTTGGCTATTGTTCATAGTTATGCTCTGAACATAAGGGTGCATATAGCTATATGATAGATTTAAAAAACCCTCTTAAATGTTTAAGTGGAGTTCAGTAATGTGAAATATACTTACATTGTTGAGCAAGAACTTCATATTGCAACACTGACACTCTGTACCTACAGAACACAAGTTCTTTCTCATCTGGCCTCCCAGGCCTTGGTAACCAGCTTTCTACTTCTGTTTTTATGATTCTGACTATTACAAGTACTTCATATGAATGGAATCACACAGTATTTGTCCTTTCTGGGTCTGGCTTATTTTACTTAGCATGATGTCCTCCAGGTTCATCCATGTTTTGGCATGTGAAATCATATAATAGATTTTAAAATTCATTTTATATTTAGATAACAATATGGCTATACAAATAAAAAGTGATAACCAAAAAGAAAAAAAAATAAAGCAAGCCTAAAGTAAGATCATAGTCCCTTGCAGAAGGTAGTGTGGAATAGTGGAAGGAAGCAAGAGGACAACATGGATTGAAAGTTGATCATGACATTGAGCTGATCTCTTCATCTCTCTGAATTTCAGTTTCCTCTTCTATAAATCTAGGATATCCACCTGAAGGGATTCATGAAAGGAATCAAGGAGATAAAAGGTAGACAAAGTACACAGTAGGTACCCAATAAATGTTTGCTTGCTCCTTCCCTCTCTCTTGAGCTTCCCTGGTGGCTCAGACAGTAAAGTGTCTGCCTGCAATGCAGGAGACCCAGGTTTGGTCCCTGGGTCGGGAAGATCCCCTGGAGAAGGAAATGGCAACCCACTCCAGTACTCTTGCCAGGGAAATTCCATGGACAGAGGAGACTGGTAGGCTACAGTCCATGGGGTTGCAAAGAGTTGGACACGACTGAGCAACTAACACATTCCCTCTCTCTTGAGCTTCCCAGGTGGCGCTAGAGGCAAAGAACCCTCCTGCCAATGCAGGAGACATGAGATGCGGGTTTGGTCCCTGGGTCAGGAAGATCCCCTGGAGAAGAGCATGGCAACCCACTCCAATATTCTCGCCTGGAGAATCCCAGGGGGAGCTTGGTGGACTAGAGTCCATAGGGTTGCAAAGAGTTGGACACAACCGAACACACACGTGTTTTACAATATATTGTGAAGTTATATAATTACATATTAGTAAAATTATATTATATATATCATACAAAATAATATATACACAAATTATACAACATTTTATACAAATAATATAAATATTTCCCCTCTCCCCTGGATATCTGGTGAGTGAACATTTAACAGCATACCGCTGGCTTGTATAGTTAAAACTCAAAAACCCAGGTGCCTCAGTTTGGGTTTTAGAAGCAGATCCTTAGACAAAAATTTCAGAGGCAAGAAGAATTTGGGGTGATGTCTCATGAAACACTGTTAGGAAGTGGGAAGTGAGACAGGGAGGGGATGGAAGCTAATAAGGAGGGTGTTACCAAGCATGTGAACACTGAAGACAACTGGAGCTTAACCCCACCAGGGAACTCCCACTGAACGCTTCCTTCTTCCCAAAGGACAAGGGAGCTCAGGTATTTAATACCCCGTTCCATTGGCTTCCCTTGTGGCTCAGCTGGTAAAGAATCTGCTCGCAATGCGGGAGACCTGGGTTCGATTTCTGATTTGGGAAGATTCCCTGGAGAAGGAAAGGCTACTCATTCCAGTATTCTGGCCTGGAGAATTCCATGGACTATATAGTCCATGGGGTCACAAAGAGTCGGACACGACTGAGCCACTTTCACTTTCCAACAGTCTCAGGTTGAGGGTGAGCTCAGGCAGGGGGAATTTAATTCCCTAGCACATTGGCCTGCTCTGTGTGCTGGCAGAATGGGCTTTTGTGCCCAGAGAAGGCCCTCAGGCAAAAGCCTCTAGGCTGACACCTTGATTTTGGACCTCCCAGCCTTCAGAAGTGAGAAATAAATTTCTGCTGTTTATAAGCTACCTAGTCTGTGGGATTTTATCATAGCAACTGAAATGGACTAAGACACATACTTATTTATTTTCTTGAGCCTTTTTGCTGGAATAGCTCAGAATTTTAAAGGTCTTTAAACCACTATGGTGGTGGTGGTGGTTTAGTCACTAAGTCGTGTCCGACTCTTGCAACCTCATGGAGTGTAGCCTGCCAGGCTTCTCTGTCCATGGGATTCTCCAGGCAAGAATACTGGAGTGGGTTGCCATTTCCTTCTCTACTAAATGGGGCTTAATGGCATCAACCTCACTGGGCCGTAAACCACATATAGGTACATACATTTGACTTTTGCAGGATGAATATAAAGAAAGATTTCTTTTGGGAATTCCCTGGTGGTCCAGTGGTGGACTCTGTGCCTCAAAAGCAGGGAGTATGGTTTGATCCCTGGTCAGGGAACTAGGATCCCACGTGCCGAGTGGTGTGGCCAAAAAATAAAAAAATAAAAAATAAAAAAAAGAGAAAGACTTCTTTTTGGGAGGTAAAATATGAAAAGATTTAACCATCAAAAATAAATCTCCAGTGTTGACAAATCTGGCCACTGAATGCCTAGGAGAAGTGGCTGGGGCTTGGTGGCAGCAGGAGGTAGGCTGTGATGCTGCCAAGGTTTGGCTTTATGGAGCGTCTTGGCACCTTTGGGACACCCACAAGTTCATCGGCAGCTGGGAGGGGCTCAGTGCCTGGGGACTGAGGCCTAGGGGCACTTCCTTGCCTTCCCTCCTCACAGTCTGTAACAAGGACACAGCAATGCCTTCCCCAAGGGGGCTGGGATTAAGCAAGAACGTTGGTGGTGGTGACTAGCACAGGGCTCAGTAGATGAAAGCTCTTCGTGCCTTCCAGATTCCATGAAGAGAGATTCTTCTTAGACCTCAGAAGTGATTTTTCTCTCTTTACAGTCAGATGTGCCTCCTGCTTAGCGAGACTTCCATATTTCATCATGCTTCCTTTTTTGTCTCGTCTGCTGGGAAACCTAGCACTAGACGTTAGGTACAGCAGCCTCTTGCCTTCAGTTACCACCACTTCCCTTTTGCAGTAGACACAAACTGGGTGGCTGCTTAGAGCGTAAAGTTGGGACCAAACCTGTGTCCCTTAATTCTTCTGATCCTAGATCTTTACTCCTTGAGGGGTGAGGCAGCGGGGCAAATAGGCCTACTGGGTTGGTCATGTAGGATTCTGGCTACTGGTCACATCAGGCCATGCAGATGGCCTTCCCTTGTTTTTTTTTTCCCCCAAATTTGAGTTGATCCTCTCCAGCCAAGAGGCTGAAGGATGAATTTAGCAGTGGTTCCAGTCTTCAGCAGTGGTTCCAGCCTTGTGTGTGTATGAGTGTGTGTGTGTGTCAGAAAGAGAGAAAATGAGGAATCAATGAATTGTCTCTTTTGAAACTAATTCAAATTAATTTTTTGTCTTTTGCAATCAAAACACATTCATCAATATACTGTATTATCTGATTCTTGGTTTACTTTTCTTTGATGAACATTTTAAGCTTTATTATACATGACTTTTTTTTTTTAAAGAGGTAAGTTCTCTGTTATAGGCTTTCTCTTTTTTAAATTAAACTATAGTTGATTTATAATATTTAGATATACAGCAGAGTAGATGCAGTTATACATGTATGTATATGTACATATATATATATTTCAGATTCATTTCTAAGTTATTCCAAGATACTGAATATAGTTCCCTGTGCTATAGTAAATCCTTATTGCTTATTTATTTTATATATAGTAGTGTGTATGTTATGTTAATCCTATACTCCTAATTTATCCTTCCACCTCCCCTTTCCCTTTCGTAGTGAAAAGAAAGCGTTAGTCACTCAGTCTAACAGAGTCTCAGAGTGACTCTTTGTGACCCCATGGACTGTAGCCTGCAGGCTCCTCTGTCCACGGAATTCTGCAAGCAAGAATACTGGAGTGGGTAGTCATTCCCTTCTCCAGGGGGTCTTCCCAACCCAGGGATCAGAGCCAGGTCTCCTGCATTGCAGGCAGATTCTTTACTGCTGGAGACACCAGGGAAGCCCTTCTTTGGTAGCTGTAAGTTTGTTTTCTGTGTCTGGAAATATGTTTCTGTTTTGTAAATAAGTTCATTTGTATCATATTTTAGATTCCACATGTAAGAGACCTATGATATTTGTCTTTCCCTGCCTGATTTATTTCACTTAATATGTGAAGTCCCAGCCATCTTGCTGCAAATAGCATTACTTCATTCTTTTTTATGACTGAGTAGTGTTCATTGCATACATATACACCGCATCTTTTTAACCCATTCCTCTGTTGATGGACTCTCAGGTTGCTTCCGTGTCTTGTCTATTATAAATGATGCTGCTGTGAACATTGGGGTGCATGTATCTTTTCAAATTACAGTTTTTATCTTTCTGGATACATGCCCAGGAGTAGGATTGCTGGATTATGTACAGCATAATTATGCATTATTGGAGAAGACTCTTGAGAGTCCCTTGGACTGCAAGGAGATCCAATCAGTCCATTCTGAAGGAGATCAGCCCTGGGATTTCTTTGGAAGGAATGATGCTAAAGCTGAAACTCCAGTACTTTGGCCACCTCATGCGAAGAGTTGACTCATTGGAAAAGACTCTGATGCTGGGAGGGATTGGGGGCAGGAGGAGAAGGGGACGACCGAGGATGAGATGGCTGGATGGCATCAGGGACTTGATGGACGTGAGTCTGAGTGAACTCTGGGAGTTGGTGATGAACAGGGAGGCCTGGTGCGCTGTGATTCATGGGGTCGCAAAGAGTCGGACACGACTGAGCGACTGAACTGAACTGAAACTATTTTTAGTTTTTTAAGGAACTTCCATACTATTTTATATAGTGGCTGCATTAATTTACATTCCCATTAATGGTGTAGGAGGGTTCCCTTTTCTCCACACCCTTTCCAGTATTTACTACTTGTAGACTTAAAAAGAATTTTATTTTTTATTGAAGGATAATTGCTTTACAGAATTTTGCTGTTTTCTATCAAATCTCAACATAAATCAACCATGGGTATACATATATTCCCTCCCCTTTGAATGTCCCTCCCATCTCCCTCCCCATCCCCCCCCTCTAGGTTGATCCAGAGCCCCTGTTTGAGTTTCCTTAGCCATACAGCAAATTCCCGTTGGCTATCTATTTTACATCTGGTAATGTAAGTTTCCATGGTACTCCTTCTATGCATCTCACCCTCTCTTCCCCTCTCCCCATGTCCCTATGTCTGTTCTCTATGTCTGTTTCTCCATTGTTGCCCTGTAAATAAATTCTTAAATACCATTTTCTAGATTCCGTATATATGTATTAGAATATGGTATTTATCTTTCTCTTTCTGACTCACCTCACTCTGTGTAATAGGTTCTAGGTTCATCCACCTCATTAGAGCTGACTCAAATGCATTCCTTTTTCATTTGTAGACTTTTTGATGATGGCCATTCTGACTGGTGTGAGTTGACACCTCAATGTAGTTTTGATTTACATTTCTCTAAAAATGAGTGACATTGAGCACCTTCCATATGCTTATTGGCCATCTGTATGTCCTTTTTGGAGAAGTTTCTATTTAGATCTTCTGCCCATGTTTTGATTTTTCTTTTCTTTTTTTAAAAATATTGAGCTGTATGACCTATCTGTGTATTTTGGAAATGAACCCCTTGTCAGTTGCATTATTGGCAAATGTTTTCTCCCAGCCCGTGGGCCATCTGCCTGTTTGGTTTATGATTTCCTTTATATTTTGCTTATGATTTCTGCCTCAGTGGACACGAATTTGAGCGAACTCCTGGAGACGGTGAAGGACAGAGACGCCTGGTGTGCTGCAGTCCTTGGGGTCACAAAGAGTTGAATATGATTTAGTGACTAAGCAACAACAACCACAAATGGTTTCCTTTGCTGTGTTATACGTGTGTCTTTTCTCATAAGTTGCCCATTCCCTCTTTTGAAAGTGAGTGACATAGAAATAGGTGTGTGTGTGTGTGTGTGTGTGTGGCCGTGCAGCCTGATATTGCCCTCATTGCACCGACAGCTGGGATTGGGAGAAGATCCAGATCCTGGTGATGCCAAGTGACTGGTGGGATTTCCTTGGTCTTGGGGCCTCACTGGAACCCCTGAGCTGTTGCTTCCCTGCTCCCCTCACTCCTGGACTGGGGTAGGGGATGTCACGGGGAGGCGGGAGATGCTGTTGAGCCTCCAATGTCAGAATGTGGGCCTTGCTTTCTCCTCTCACACCCAAGCCATCCTGCTGACTCTTCCTCAGCAGGGTGTCTGGGTCTGCCGGTTCCTAGAGACTCCGCCCTGGCCAGGCCCTCACAGACTCACCAGCTCATCACCCCTGCCCGCTGGCCTCAGCATCTCTCCTGAGGCCTCTCTCTTTCTGTCACTCTGATGCCCTAGCTCTATCTTGGATTCCTCTTTGTTCTTTGCTCTGCCTTTGCCTGAATTTTGATACCTGTTTTCCATCTGTGCTCACCTCCTGCCCACCGCTGATTAACCTCTGTGGGCTGTGTTCATTCGCTCAGTCGTGTCTGACTCTTTGCGACCCCATGGACTGTAGCCCGCCAGGCTCCTCTGTCCACGGGACTTTTCGGGCAAGAATACTGGAGCTGGTTGCCATTTCCTACTCCAGGGGAATCTTCCCGATCCAGGGATCAAACCTTAGTTTCTTGCGTCTCCTGCATTGGGAGGCGGATTCTGTGCCACTGAGCCACCTGGGAAGCCCCTGGTCAACCTCTAGGGCTTAATTTAAGGGAAGTTTTTAAGCTAAACATGTTCACTGTGCCAAATGTCATGCTGGCTACTTGCCCTGAATTGTCAACTCCTCTCAGTAAGTCTGCAAGGGAGGTTATTAAACCCATTTGATAGGAAGCAGGCGCAGAGGGCTGCAGTGACTTGATCAAGGTCCCATGGCTGGTCAGCGGGGGATCCTAGGCTGGAACCCCAGGTCTGACTAGCCTGGGAGGCCCTGCTCCCTCCCTGGCCCCTTGGTGTCTCAGCCTAGGTGTGGGTGGCATGGCATTGAATCTGGTCCCCCACTTCTGACTAATGGAAACTGCTTCTTCCTTCCACCCTCCAGGCCAGAACTGCTCAGGACCCCTTCCTTTCTTGCACTTTTCCTTACTCTTTCCCAACTAGTTGCTCAAGGCTCCTGACACAGCTATTGTGATTCCCAGGTGCTGACTTTGCTGGCGCTGGAGTTCCCACAGCCACGCCCCTGCCTGGGAATGCCGTCTCCCACTCCACCCATTCAGGGATCTTCCTTCTTTCAAACCTGAGCCAAACCTTTCCAAGAAGGTTTCCATGTGCTACCCACCCCCCCTGGTGGCTCCTCAGCTTTGGGCTCCCCTCAGCCTAGGAAGCAGAGTAAGCTCTAAGCTCCATCAGAGCTAGATCCTCCATCAGATTGGGTGTCCCTGAGGGCAATGGCTGTGTCTCCCCTGGCATACTAGAGTAATTAATAGTAAATTAACACACTGAACACTGCTATGGGAGAGAGACAACTTGTGGCCCCCTAAGGCACTGTAGGAAGCTACAAGGGAGGGTGCACAGATTATAGACACACTGGAGGGCTGAGAAAGGGGAAAGCCAGGTGATCCGAGGTGATGAGTGAGACTTCCTGGGAGAGGAGGGGTCCGCCAACCCATCTTTTATCTGGATAAGGGTGAGGGCCATCTTCCTTCCCCCTTTTTCTTTTGCTGCCCCCTCTCCCAAAGCGTATCTTGCATGGATGCCAGAGTGGCCCTTGAAAACACACCTGCCAGTCTCACTGCCTTGCTTAGGACACTTCAGTGCCCCCAGAGTGGTCAGAGCACCTCAGCACAGCCTTTGTGTCTCAGCCTCTGTTCTTAGTTCCCTCAGGCAGATCCAGCCTTCAGTGGTGGGCCCCAGCAGTGCTTAAGAGCTTGCATTCTCCATCAGAACCCTGTCCCATGCCTCTATGTCTTTGCTCAGGGGCTTCCCTGAGCAAACAGGCTTCTTTAGCATCTATTCATTGTCAAGGTACAGCTAAGTTAAGAATTCCTCTAGGATGCTTACCCATCCTGGGATGGGTGGGATGACTTCCCTTTCTTGTGTTCCATCAATCCTTCATCCCCGTGACCTACCCACTCACCATTTCATCCACCTTACTCTATTTATCCATCCATTATTTTCTGTATATCCATCTACCCACTCACCTGCCAATCCATCCATCCATCCATCTATTCTTCCTTCCACATTTCCTTACCATCTTCCCTTTCCTCTCTTCCTTCCTTCCTTGTTCTCCTCTCTCTTTTACCTTCCTTTCACTGAACATTTGCTTTATGGTCCGCAGTTTATAGAAATCATATCTTAAGTTTGCCTGTTGGATTGAGGCTTGGCCTTAAAAAGGCATGAGGGCTTTGGGCAGAAAGAAGACAGAAGCAGAAATTCAGGCAGAGCCTGGGAGATGGGTGTGAATGTAAGGGTCTGGGAGGCAACTGGGCTGTTGGGGTGGAGCTCTGTTTGCACTGGGCATCACAGGTAATTGACTAGAGAATGTAAGCCTTGTTTTTTTTGAACAAGGAGCTAATAGAAGGTTAGTGAATCCTTCTGTTGTTGTCCTTTGACCACCTAAACATTCATGTTCTTAACAACCCGAATGTGATTCTGGGGTGCGGACACAGCTCTTTTCACCCCACACATTCTCACCCTGCTTAGCTTAGATTCCTGGGTAACAGTTGTTAAACACTTGGCACTTTCAAAGCAGGTTCTGCTGTGTGACTTTGGACCCAACCTTTCCCCTCTCTGGACTTCAGTTTCGCCATCTGTAAAGTTAAGCGACTAGATGACACCTGAGGCCCTTTCCATCTCAGACTCTCTGGCAGGAGGGGACTTGTCTTTGAAAAGTGAAACTTACAGTCCAGGCAAGCTGGGATTGAATCTTGGCTGAGCAGCTTCCTTGCTGTGAATCCTTGAGAATTTCCTCAACCTCTGAAACTTCTGCATCTATAACGTGGGATGGTCAGTCTCAGATTTATCAACTCTTGCAGCTGGCAGGCTCAGGCAGGCCTGCAGACACAGAGACACTTGAATCAGCCCATTGGTAGTGTCAATCCAGCTTCTCCCAGGACTCTTGGCCTAGATGGGCAGGCTAGCCTGGGAAACCAGCGGGTGGCAGAGCTTTCAAGGGGAAAGGGGAGCCAGGTGCTCCAGGCTCCTGATTGCCTCCTGCGCCTGCAATCCTGCCTGCCAGCCTGCCTGCTTCTGGCCCCTGTGCCAGCCCTGCCTTTCTGGTGACAGATGCTGAGGTCTAGATCAGTTCAGGTTCCAGCTTGTCATTCCTAGAAGTGACAGCCTTCAGCTCTAGTAGATATAACCCTTGCTGTACACAGGTAGCTGGGAATTGGTGAGGAGAGGAAGTAGGCAAAGTGAAGGAGCCTGGGCAGGGGATGGTGTGGAGGATGGGGAAGGAAAGGCAGGGGACCTGGACTCTGCCAGGAGGAGAGAAGCCCAGCTCTGGGCAGACCCTCCGGGTGGGAGGTGATCTGAGCATCACAAGGAGGGCTCCAACTGGTCACTTGACTGTGAGCTTCTCTGGACCTCAGACTTCCTACCTGGGACATGAGGAGGACCCTGCCTGTCCCTTTCTTTCCCCCATGGCTGGTGGAAGGGGGCGGCGGCTAAGAAAAGACTCTAGACTGTCAGTAATGCCTAACGCGGCTCCCGACATCAATGATTAGAGAAAGACTTGGTATCTCTTCCAAGGAAGAGGTATGGGAATACCTTAGGGCACAGAGGGTTTGAAGGGCCCAGGTTAGCTATGGGGCTAGACAAGAGAGGAGGAAAGAGTTTTTTCTTGGGCCTGGACAACCCTCCAAGTGTCTCCTGAAAGCCACAGTCCCTCAAGTCTGGATAAATGAGGCTCTTGAGCCAGTGGGTGTCAAAAGCTCTTTCCCTCTGTTGATGGATTCAAAAACCAGTGGGTGAAAGTTTAAAAAGAAACAGGATAAATTGCATAGTCTCAAAGTATCTTCCTCCAAGTATTTATTAGTTTCAGTGAGAAAAACAATACTACAGTGGAGAAGCCTAACAAACCCACTTCAGCCAGTGAGCAAGGTTAATGTCATCAGCCCTAAGACACATCAACACATGTCTTGGATGCCGGAGATCATGCACCGAGAAGGTCATAATGACACATCTGTGGTCTTGTCAAAATGCATAGCCTCAATCTGATGTTGAGAAATTATCAGAAGAACCCAAACTGAGGGGTGTTTTATAAAAATAACTGACCGGTACTCTTTAAAAGCGTTATGGTCTTAAAAGACAAAGAACAACAGAAGGGGCTGTCACAAACTGCAGGACACGTGACAACTAGTGAGTGGAATCCTGGACTGGATCCTGCAACGAAAAAGGGTCATTGCTGGAGAAACTGGTGAAATGCAAGAAAAGTCCATGGTTAATTAACATTATTGGGTCAATGTTAATGTACTGGTTTTGATCACTGTATAAATAATGTTTATGTCATCTGTTCATATTAGGGGAAGCTGGGTGAAGGGGACACATAGATTCTGTAAAATTTTTGCAACTTTTAATGAAAAATTCAAGATAATCTCAAAATAAAAAGTCATAAAAGATCTCTGTCCCAGAGGAATTGTCTATTTGTGAAGGAGTCAGAGAAACTGGGTGATGGGAAGTGTGGATCAGAGACCTGAGAATTCGGTACTTTCCTGATGCTCACTGCCTGGCACCTTTATATGTTGTTAAAGCTGCTCCCAGAAGCCTTCCAGATTGGCCCTGTCCGACATCTTATCATAACCATCTCTCCAAAAGTTTTCACCACTGCCTCTGCAACATGGATAGTTCTGGGTCTGTTACATAGATAGTGGGTGGAATAGTGTCCCCCTGAACTTTGTGTGCACCTGGAACCTCAGAATGTGAGCTGATTTGGAAATAAGCTCTTTGCAGATGTAAGAACTGAGAGAAGATCATACTGGACTAGTGACAGTATTAGTTGCTCAGTCATGTCCAACTGTTTTGGGACCCCAGGGACTACAGCCTACCAGGCTCTTCTGCCCATGGAATTCTCCAGGCCAGAATACTGGAGCAGGTTACTATTTTCTTCTCCAGAGGATCTTCCCGACCCAGGGATCCAACTCGGGTCTCCTGCATTGCAGGCAGCCTCTTAACCTTCTGAGCCACCAGGGAAGCCTAGGGTGGGCACTAAATCCAATGAGTGTCCTAAGATAGAAAAGGGCACACAGACACAGAGAGATGATGGCTACGTGAAGACAGGGCAGAGATTGGAGTTGCGTTGCCTTAAAGCAAGGAGTGCAAGAAGTGGACAGAAACTGGAAGAGGCAAGGCAGGATCCCCCTCAGCACTTCCACACGGAGTGTGGCACCTTAATTTTAGACTTCCATACTCCAGAACTGTGAGAGAAGACTGTTGGTTGTTTTTAACCACGAGGTTTGTGATAATGTGTTACTGCAGCCCCAGGAAACGAATGCACATGAACTGCACTTTTCTGATATTTATTCGTAGCTTCAGTAATTCGGGGGTGTGTCCTCTCTTCCCTCTCAGGCTGGGGGTTTCCAAAGAGCAGAGACTGTTTCTTCAATGAGACTGGGGCTCTGAGGACAAGGGTTGCGTCTCCTTCCTCAGACTGGGCTGTCCCGAGAGCTCCTCCTTCCTTAGGAGCAGCCGGGTCCTCAGCACACAATGCTGGTTCTGTGGGGGGCTGCCTGGCCCTGCCCCTTCACCAGTTTGGATTGGCATCGGTCTCCCCTCAACCGGCTGGTGCTGGGAGACTCACCAACCACAAGAGGCACCACCCTCCTTTACCGCAACCTACTCTTCCCCAGGGGGAGGCTGGAGGAGGGTCAGATAATGGCCACACGCCACACAAAACCAGCCTGGGAGTCCAGAGGTGGGGGGTACTCCAGTTCCAACAGATGATGCTGCCCCCTAACCCACCACATTAACCCCTGCTGCTCCAGAAAGCTGCCCCTCTTCAAAATGTCAGGAACACCAGGCCAGGCTATTTGCACCTAGATCCCTGTCTACAGGGGGAAGAGGGCTGGCCTTAGAATCTGAGCCAGGGTCTAGTCCTGAGTGGGGGAGACAGTCAGAACTGTTTCTGATGCTGGGATTCCAGGGTCCCTGGAGGTTGGGAGTGGGCTGGCAGAGATCTCTTCCTGGATTGCGTGCATGAATGTATGCATCATGGGTCCCCACCCTCTTTGTCTTTTGGATTCCCCTTTGGCCAGGGGCAAGGAGGGAGCCTCTTGTGGTTTCCACTGAATCAAGTGAGAGGGAAGAAGAGTCTTCCTGTGTCCCATGCTCCAGGGATTCTGTCCGTGGTTCCTGGCAGTGGAAAGAGACGGGGTGGTGGGCACCACAGAGGAAGTGGGTGCTGGGCTCTGCACTCACTGGTGCTCGCTGGGTCCCTCCGAATGCTGCATGTTTCTCTGGAGAGCACCCCAACCCCTCCACTGCACAGCCAACAGCAAAGTCTTCTAACAAAGGCATCTCCTCCTTCAGCCCAAATCCCTGCTGCCTCTCACTGAGGAAATTGTAGGGCTGGGCCGGGGTGGCGGACCATTCTCTGGAAGGAGATTAGGAGTGTCTGTCAGGGGAGGTTGGGGTGGGGCAGGGCCCTCGCTTACTCACATCCTCGAGCGTCCTCAGCATGGCAGATTTGGGGAGCCCACAGCCTCAAGTGTTTGTCTCAGCATTGTCTTCTAAGCCCCAGTGGCGGCGGGTAGGGGTGGGGAGGGCGGCTCCCCGACTTCTGCTTTGGTGGCAGTTGGGGAGGGGGCAGAGGGAGGCTCTGCTTCCATTCCAGGAGCAGTTGATCCAGGAGGAGTCCTGGAGCCTCCAGCAGGGGCTGTTGGGGCCTGTCTGGGGAGATGGGACGTGTCAGGCAGCCCCAGACACGACTGCATTCCTCTCAACATGCCTGCCGGGGTCTGTGGGGCTGAGGGGCGGTGGGAGGGCGGGGTGAGGCCTCAGGGGTGCCTTTGGAGGTTGTCTGGGAGACCTGAGATGGCTGAGGTCCTGATATACAGACATATGAGGCAGAGCTTGAAGGACCCCTGGAAATGTCCCCTGACCCTCGGGGCCTCAGGGGTTGGGGACGCTTGACTCCACTTTCTGATGCCTGCACTCCTCCACCCACTAAAACCCTACAAGGGGCTCGGACAACGGTGCCTGAACCAGACCCTCCCATGGGGCTGCTCTGGTGCTCTGAGTGCCCTGGTGCCCCCCATTGCTGTGCCAGGGTGTTGCTCCACCCCCTCTGGGCCCAGACTGGGCTACACCAACGCTACCCAGACTCTGCCCCACTCGACTCACAAAACCCCCTCACATCAATTGCCATGCTGTCTTCTCGAGCTGACTGCAGCAGGCAGAGTGGCCACCGAGAGTCCATGGCCAGACTGAGCAGGTGGTATTTACGCCCACTTAACAGATGAGCAAACCGAGACTCGGGGGAGCGTCAGGGCCTAGGTCACACAGGAGTCAACAGCAGAGTCAGGACTCTTCCTGACTGCATGCTCTTTCCCGATGTCTTCTGGACTCCCACCTGCCCTTGGCCAGAGTGAGCAGCCAGTGCCACGGGCATATCCACAGGTGTGTGGAGGACCTTCGGGTCGGTGCTAAGGGCTGAGGAGAGCTGCCTGGATTTCTCTTTACCTGGGGCATTGGGGTGGAAACCTGAGCCACTTGACTACCGGCAGGGCATGTTTCAGGAGTGTGACAGGCCCCTTGGCACAGCCCAGAAGGTCAGACCTGGGAGGGTCTCAAAGCCTCATCTCATTTTATAGATGGTAATGCTGAGCGGCATCTCTGTGCCCCATGTGACCTTGCCATGCTATTGTTCCTCCAGCCAGGTGCCACCTGGAGTGGTGGGCTTCCCCCAAGTGGATGGCAGAGGCCCACTGAATTAATGAGAAACTAACAAGTCACCAGGTTTATGGTGCACACAGGCCCTACTCCCACCATCTTGCTGAGCCCAGCCCGCGTGCTCCCAGGGTCTGAAGGGAAAGTGTAGCCTGCAGGCCCACACCTCCTCCTGTGAATCACATCTGGCGGGACAAGAAACCCCAAACACCCTGAACAATGAGTTTCCAGTAAAATATGACAGACGTGATGAGGTGGATGAGAGGAGGGATCTGCCTGGGAGTTGGCACTGGCCTCTGGGTGATGAAAGCCAAGGGGAATGGAAAATGCCAGGCCCGCCCCCACCCAGGAGTATAAAACCAGGCATCCTTCTAACTCACCTCAGCACCTTTCTCTTCCCTGCCGACTCGCTCACTTGCTCATTCACCTCTCTCCTTGGCACCATGACCACCTGCAGCCGCCAGTACACCTCCTCCAGCTCCATCAAGAGCTCCGGGGGCATCGGTGGTGGCTCTAGCCGCATATCTTCCGTCCTGGCTGGAGGCTCCTGCCGGGCCCCCAGTGCCTATGGAGGCCTGTCTGTCTCCTCCACCCGCTACTCCTCCGGGGGTGCCTGCGGGCTGGGGGGCGGCTATGGCGGTGGTTTCAGCAGCAGCAGCAGCTTTGGCGGGGCCCTGGGCAGCAGCTTCGGTGGAGGATATGGCGGTGGCCTTGGTGCCGGCTTTGGCGGTGGCTTCGGTGGTGGCGTGGGTGGTGGTTTTGGTGTTGGTGATGGGCTCCTGGTAGGCAGTGAGAAGGTGACCATGCAGAACCTGAATGACCGCCTGGCCTCCTACCTGGACAAAGTGCGTGCCCTGGAAGAGGCCAACGCTGACCTGGAGGTGAAGATCCGTGACTGGTACCAGAGGCAGCGGCCTGCTGAGACCAAGGACTACAGCCCCTACTTCAAGACCATCGAGGACCTGAGGAACAAGGTGCGTGGGCCAGGCGGCTGGAGGTGCCCTTCTAGCCACCTCACTCGGGAGCAATGGAGGCCTCAGAGCATTGATTGCTTTGAATTCTTAGACAGGCTAGCCTCCAGCCCCTTCTTCTGGCTTTAGATGTCCCCAACAGAGCTAGTCTATGAGAAGATGGTCTCCTTTTCCCCACCTGGCTCATACCTCTCTGGACTAGAGACCCATGAGATACCAGGGGTTCCTACACTTACAAGTTACAGAAGAAGTTGAAGCTTTGGGCTGTCTGCCCAAGGTCACATAGTAAGTTAATGGCAGAGCCAAAGCTACAGCCCTTGTGCCCCACCTGCCAGCTTGGGAGGCAGCAACCTGTTCTCCAGCCCAGGGGAGGAGCGAGGCTGTAACGGGACCAGGCTAGACATCCAAACCGCTCATTAGCTCATTAGTCTGGGCTGTGGCGGCTGCCTCCATGAGTCTTGGCACAGGCAGCCCCTCCCCACAGCCAACAGGGCATGGAAAACCTGCAGAGACAATCAGTGGTGGCCCACCTCACGTGCCCAGCACAGGAGGGGAGCTGGGGGGACTTGTGTCATCTGACTCTTGTTCCTTGCTCCCATACACCAGGAGTCTGCTGATCTTGGTATCTGGCTCTGATGCTTTGAGGGGATTAGGGAAATCAGATGATGAGGGATGGAACTCTAGCCAATCCAGAGTTCAATCTATCCCCCCACCCCCATTTACTTCTTCTGGTTTGAATCCTCTGTGCCAGCTGGACCTCAGTTTGTGGGAAAGCCCCACTTAAGATCCTGTGCTCTGAGGGCTTGAGAAGGAGTGCATGTGCCTACAGAGTCCTGGCAGGCCTGGCTTGTGCAGAGAGAGGAGAATTCAGGTCAGGAAGGGGGTCTGGAGAGCCTGGTCATTTTCCTCAGTGGCAGGGAACTTGAGGCTCTGAGACCCACCTCAGGTTTTGCAACAAGTCAGTGGTAGAAGCAGGGCCGAAACTCAAGGGCTATTTATTTTAAAGCCAAGGCTCTTTCTACCCATTCTGATGACCCTGAGCCAGCAAAGTCCTGGGTCAAGGCTGGACCAACGGGGATTATCCTTTAGGCTGCCATGGCAAAGGCTTGTGGGGAGTAATGGGGATTCAAGAAGAGCATGAAGGTAAAGGCCTGATGCAGGCTGAAGTCAGGTCTGGCTAGCACTGTCCTCTCCACCAATGACCTATACCCTTTGCATCTGCAGATCCTCACAGCCACTGTGGACAACGCTAATGTTGTGCTGCAGATTGACAATGCCCGTCTGGCTGCCGATGACTTCCGTACCAAGTGAGTTTGCAGTGGTGGTTCAGAGCACCCGGTCTTCCCTGGGTGGGGCGTTTTGGGGGCAGTGTTCCCTGAACAGAGTGTGCCACTGTTGGGATGGCTGTGTGCAACCCCCTTGGGGCGCTTGTAAAAATACAAGACTCTTGGGCCCCACCCTTGGGATTCTGATTCAGTTACTTTTAAGAGGCTACTTGGGTGATTTTGATCCACAGTCAGATTAGGGAGCCACTGCTTCAGGGAGAGGCACTCCCCACTTCCCAACTTGCCCCTGAAGTGCAAGAGGTACATCTTGGTTGGCATCTCCCCTCCATGAATTCTACAGCACAAGGAACTACTTATTCCTGCCATTGTCCCCCTCCCCAGATGTTCCTATCTGAGGAATAATGAGCATTATGTCTATCCATGCCAATCAAGACTGGCTCCATAAACCACCCAAGAAGGCCAGCTATGGACAGAAGGGGGAAGAGAACAGAACCACCAGTGTGCCTGGGGTGGGTGTCTCATTTCTCTTGGGTCATTCCAGGTATGAGACGGAGCTGAACCTGCGCTTGAGTGTGGAGGCCGACATCAACGGCCTGCGCAGGGTGCTGGACGAGCTGACCCTGGCCAGAGCCGACCTGGAGATGCAGATCGAGAGCCTCAAGGAGGAGCTGGCCTACCTCCGGAAGAACCACGAGGAGGTGAGAGCTAAATGGAAAAGCCCGCTTAGAGGGTTAGCTGGGAGGGAAGAGATGCAATTCAGATGGCTGAAGGCAACGTTCAGTCCAGGAACACCTCCGACTGGGAAATTTTAATCGGCCACCATAATGGATTGTTCATTGGTTGTGTAGGAAATGAACTCCCTGAGAGGCCAGGTGGGCGGAGACGTCAATGTGGAGATGGACGCCGCCCCCGGTGTGGACCTGAGCCGAATCCTGAACGAGATGCGCGACCAGTACGAGAAGATGGCGGAGAAGAACCGCAAGGATGCCGAGGACTGGTTCTTCAGCAAGGTGGGTGGCGTTTGGAGTGGAAGGGACCCAGGAACCCCTTTTTCTGGAACTTCCCGTGCAAACAGTGCTTTCCTTTCTGCAGACAGAGGAACTGAACCGCGAGGTGGCTACCAACAGCGAGCTGGTGCAGAGCGGCAAGAGCGAGATCTCAGAGCTCCGGCGCACCATGCAAAACCTGGAGATCGAGCTGCAGTCCCAGCTCAGCATGGTAGGGGCGTGGCCAGGCCTGGGGGTATGCGCGCAGGGTCTCGCTGGGAGGGAATGACCACCCTCCCTGATTCCTGATCTTCTTTCCTTCCCTCACAGAAAGCATCTCTGGAGAACAGCCTGGAAGAGACCAAAGGTCGCTACTGCATGCAGCTGGCCCAGATCCAGGAGCTGATCAGCAGCGTGGAGGAGCAGCTGGCCCAGCTGCGCTGCGAGATGGAGCAGCAGAACCAGGAGTACAAGATCCTGCTGGACGTGAAGACGCGGCTGGAGCAGGAGATCGCCACCTACCGCCGCCTGCTGGAGGGCGAGGATGCCCAGTGAGTGCCTGGAACCCCTGTCCTGCCCCCAGTGTTCACTCACTGCTCCACTGCGGTGTCTAATGACCTTTGCCCCTTTCTGTCTCCACAGCCTCTCCTCTTCCCAGTTCTCCTCTGGCTCTCAGTCATCCAGAGATGGTAAGGCCTTCCTCCTCATCCAGCCTGAACTCAGGACCACCGCCTGTCTTCCAGCAGCTTTAGGATGTTAGGGGCTTCTGGAGGAGTTGAGCTAGGGTCCCATAGTTAGCACCATGGACAGAGCCCCACATGGGTCTTCCCACCAAGCCCGGTCCATTTGGGCGGATCTGTACAGAACCATTTTGATCTCAGTTATTAGGATACTCCAGTCTGAGGACACAGACTCCCTGACCTTAGGGAGCTCTAGTCTGAAAGAAATGTGTTGATAATATCAGTGCTGGGGCAAGAGCAGTGGGTGAGGTGGTAATCAGGGGACAGGGCAGTAGGGAGATGGTTCATTTAAGTGCCCTGGGCTCCTTGGCCTCTGTGCTCCTGATTTCTCTATTGCCACCCACAACTAGTAACGCCCTCTCTTCTCTCTTCCCTAGTATCCTCCAGTCGCCAGGTTCGCACCAAAGTCGTGGACGTGCACGACGGCAAGGTGGTGTCCACACACGAGCAGATCGTTCGCACCAAGAACTAAGGCTTCTCTGCACTGCTCATGCCTAGAAAGCCCCTCCCCTGCAAGTGGACACAGATTTCCCTGGGGGATCCCTTCTCCTGTCCCCGCCTCCCCCAAACACTTGACTCGTGAGCCCTGTTTCACCCTCGCCCCTTCCAGCAAGCAATAAAGCTTCATTATCTGAGTTGCACAACTCCTGTCTCTGCCTGGTCATTGTGAGGAGTGGAGGTGGGGAGAATGCGGGGGAGGCATCTCTTGGGAGCTCTCAGAGCACCTGGCTGTGCCCCCTGGGACTGGGAGAAAGAACCTGGAGGCAGATTGGGCTCAGGTCCCAGGATTGCTTTCACCACCGCAGAAGATAATGTGTGTACCAGCTCATATGTCTCCTGGGACATTCATTCATTTACTCACCCCTCCATTTATTTATTCATTCATTCAACAGATATTATTGAGTGCCTTTTGCGTGCCAGGCACTATGCTAGGTTAAGGATTCTTAACAGCTTGGTCTTTAGGGATTTGAGTGTATATTGAAAAGTATAGATCTCTTCCCACCCCCAGTAAGCATACATACATTGCATATAATTTATGAGATTCACAGTTCCCCTAAAGCTCATCAGTGGAGGTCCATGAACCCAGTAAGAACTCATGTTTTACTGAGAGTTTTGTCTCCCTCCATTCCACCTGCTCTTGCCTCCAGAGCTGGGTCTTCATCCTGCCTGCCTTTAGTTGACAAACAGCAAGTAGATTAGTGTCTCCAAGCCTCAGTTTTCACATCAGTAAATTGGACACAATGACAGTACCTACCCCAGGACTTTGTGAAAATTCACGTGTCAGACCTCTACCACAGTGCCTGGCACATTGCCAGCTCAGAGCATGGCTGTGTGAACTTCTTCCGGTGCATGGTGACTCTTTTCCACAATGAGGGTGTTTTTAGAGGCTTTGGGAACAGATGGACTGATTTCGAACCCTGGGTCTGTTCTGAATCAGCTCCATGCTCCAAGAAGCACGGTGAACTCTGCTTCTTGGAGTTTTTATGGGAATCCAGTGATTGAATGTGCATCAAGAGGCAGGGTTGCAGGAGCCTCCTCTGAAGGGGAGTGTCTTTTCCTCTCTTTTTGGAGGTCTGGAAAAGAAGGAGGAAGGGGAGGACCTTGCCTGAGTGAGTAGTGGAGATTCCAGAGGTGGGTAGGGCTCATTGCCCCAAGGTAGGAAAAAGTTAACTAGTCACTGTATCAGTTTCAGCAACTCATTCATTTGGCCGCATGAATGAAGCTTCCAGGGGGAGTCAGGGTGGGACCTGGGTTAAAGAAAAGGCAGTCTTTGAAGGCAAGAGGGCTAAAATCCTTGGCTAAAATCAGACATCTTGAGTTGGAGTCGCAGCTCCAACACTGACTAGAATCTGGGCAAGATCCTCTTGCAAAATGGGAAATGAAAACCCTCACTGTGTTAAGTCCATGTAGGATTAAATGATCTCATGCAAAAACGAGTTTAGCATCGTGGTTGGCACATAGTTGGGGCTCTATAAAATGGAAGCGTAAGAGTGTGAATTATTAGGAAAAGGAATGAAGTAATGTTGGTTTCTTTGACCTTATCTTCACCTCAGGAAAGAGAGGCCATAAACTCCAGGATGTCTTTTTACCTGAGTGTTGCTCTAAAAGGGTTGATCTGGGGTGATCTCTGGGTGACGATGGGCCATTCTGGAGGTGAGCGACAGAGTTTTGGAGGTATGAGGGAACGATTCAGGGAGGAGGGTTTCAAGGCTCTTCCTTGGAGACCGAGAAGAGATGGTTTTATGGCCCTAAAAGTGATAGGGCCATGGTGGGGAGGGGCTGGATGACACCCCTGGGAAGGCTGGACCATGAAGACTTGTGTTCCCAGCTGGGCAACAGGCTCAATTCGCATGGAGTCGGGGGAGTGGTCCACATCGGGAGGACAGAGAGCAAAACATATCTGCAGTCATGGGCGAGGACTGTGTGAAGATTCTTGGGACATTGCTGCCTCGGAAGTGGTGCCGGATTAGTTTACACCCCCGAGGGTGGTCTGCTTTCAAGGAATATAGAAATGTGAGATCTCTTAGACCTGGCTGTGGTGGGGCTAACTTCTTCTCCAGAGGGGCTGCATTACTCTTTGGAGGGAATCGGGAGAGAGTGGGCTTGCTTGACAGAGAGCAGGCTCCGAAGTGGAAGGGGAGGACGTCAAGCAGTGGGCTTTGAGGTGGCCCCAACCTCTGTAGCCATCCCAGAGTCCCACATGGAGCCCACTTTTCTCTGATGTGCACCCTCCAGCCCCACCATACCCCACTGGGAAAAGTGGAACCAATACTTTGGATCCAGCTGCTGACCTCTGCGCTTGTCCACAGGCCCTGGCACCACAGGTACCCAGCTGAAAACCTGGGGCATTTACTCTGACGATGGCAAGACCGCCTCCCCCCACTGCCACCCTAGGTCTAGATGATGGGGAACTTGCAGAGCGACTCCATAGCGCTGTCTAGTGGAGGCAGCAGGAACTGCCTCTTAGAGTCCTGGAGCCACCAGGCGGCCTCTTTGGCTCCACTTTCCCCAGAGCAATTAGGAAGGAGTGGACCTCTCTCTGTCCTCAGAACACAAGGGCGATGTGGGAAGGGCTGCAAAGCCGGCTCCTCCAACCTCCTCCTCTTTGGGGCACAGCAGCTTGCTCTAGGTCACAGGATGTAGAGTGGCCGAGCCCAGCCCTGCTGCCTCGTCAGGCTTGGGCTCATTCCTATTCTGTTTTCTGTCTCTCAGGATGAGGCTGAGAGCCCAATGGCACCAATATTAATTTCTCCTCGCTGACTCCAGGATTTTTTTTAATAAGTTTTTTTTTTTTAATTGGAAAAGGTCCATTTTGAAATTCTGGGGCTGCTTTAGTATGGAGGGCTGCTGCTGCTGCTAAGTCACTTCAGTCGTGTCCAACTCTGTGCGACCCCATAGACGGCAGCCCACCAGGCTCCCTCATCCCTGGGATTCTCCAGGCAAGAACACTGGAGTGGGTTGCCATTTCCTTCTCCAATGCATGAACGTGAAAAGTGAAAGGGAAGTCCCTCAGTTGTGTCCGACTCTCCGAGACCCCATGGACTGCAGCCCACCAGGCTCCTCCATCCATGGGACTTTCCAGGCAAGAGTACTGGAGTGGGCTCTTTTCCACTAAATATTTATTTACTTATTTGGCTGCATCGGGTCTTAGTTTTGGCACGTGTGCTTTTCTCTAATTGTGGCACATGGATCCAGTTTCTCCTCAGCATGCGTGATTCTATTAACAGTTCCCCGACAGGGATCAAACCTGTGTGCCCTCCATTGGAAGGCAGATCGTCAACCACTGGACCACCAAGGAAGTCCCTGGGGGGCTCTTTTTGTTGTGAAAAGACCTCAGACATGTCCAGGAGCCACTACAGGCAACAAGAGGCGTACCTCCTTGTGGTTCTTTGATCATGTGAAGGGCTCACCCTCACACCCACAGACAATCTGGTTTGGTAGCTAACTAGTCCTCCAGGCTGGTATTGGAGGAGGCAGCCCTAAGGAAGCCTATAGCCCAGGAGGCTTCCGATGTTCTGACCTGATCCTCACTGAGATTGGATGCTGCCACAAAGAAAAAAGGGGCTACTCGGGATTTCCAGGGCAATGCCCAGATTCAGACAGACACGGGGCAAGCGCCAATCTGAGAGCTGCCCTTTGCTGGGCCAGCACTTTCCTGACGGACTTCCCAGCGCCGTGCTGGCAGCTGTGGGGCAGGGCTGGGAAAGAAAGCTTTCTTCTTTTGAGGTATTCTGATGGAGACGGGGTGAAAAGAGACACAGAGAGATGGAGAAACAGACATGTGCATAGACAGAGAGAAAGCATGGGGTGTGGGAAGAGAGAGTGAGAAGAGTCAGGGGAAAAGGAAGACAGAAAAAGACAAGATAGTGAAGGCCCCAGGCTAGGAATAGGTAGAGAGGCTCACTTGTTCATTTACTCAGTCACACGTGTTTACTGAAGCTTCCTGTTCTAGGTGTGGGGAAACCAAAGGATGGACGGAGACAGACTGAACAAGGAGAGAGACAAAGTGAGGAGTCTGGGGGTGGAGAGAGGGAGCCCTGGGCTCATCTTAGCTCATCTTAGCTCCCACTTACTGCAGGACAAACTTGCTCCCCCTCCGGGTTTAGCTCTGTGACCGTGGCCATGTTACATACCCTCTCTGAGCCTTAGTTTGCTCACTTGTAAAATGACTGTAAAATTAGTACCTACCTTATAAAATGACTCTGATGGTTAAATACGAACAGGGCAAGCAAAGCAACGGGAGTCTTACCTGGAGGCCTAGAGGTGCTTTCATAGAAGAAACCGCACTCCTCCAACCTTTGTGTGCCCTTTTCCCAGGCCCACTTAGCACAGAGGAAAGGGGACTCAACAGACTGGGAGGATGGACTTATGAGTCAGAAGACTGAGAACTCAAGTTAGCCACATAGTCCAAGGGGAAGTTGGGGGTGGACACGTTGCCACTGACAGTCAGGAAATGTCCCTCTGGGGGTTAGATCCACACCTATTAGCTTTTGAGCCTCACAGCAGCCTGGGGAAGTCAGAAGTATTTTTACCATCCAAATCCTTTGCTTGACAACTCACCACTTTTTGTCTCTTGCAGTCGCATGGCTCCTTCCCACCTCAGGACATTAGCACATGCTCTGGCCCCTCGCAGGCCATCCCCACCCCCAGGACACTCTTCTGCTGGCTGGCTTGCACTCACCCTTCACTCAAGGGCTTCTTCCTCAGGGAGATGCTCCCCAATCTCCCCAACTGGGCCACACTCTCATTACGTGCACCCCATTTCCCTACTGACAGGGCTCAGCCTAGTTTTGAATGGCACATTTATTCTTGAGAGGCTGTTTTAGCCCATAGCTGCCTAAGGAGGTAGGGGCTCTGTCTGACTTCATCACCTCATCCCCAGCACTCAGTAGGACACCTGACACATGGTAGGTGCTCAGTAAAGGGTGAATCCAAACTTACAGAGAGGAAGTTGAGGTCCGGAGAAGGGAGACTGCTTCCCCAAGTAAGTGGAAGAACCTGGCTTTGGACTCAGAACGGTCCGGCTCCAAAGCCAGTGTCCTTAAAATTCTTCTGCTGGGTGTGTCCTTGCAGACACAAGCCTGGGGTGTCCAGGCTCTGGGGAGGAGCCTATCCCAACCTCTGTTCTCGTCCATGCCCGCTGGTCTTGGAGAAGGGGAAGTCTGGCTGGGTGGAGTGGTGGCAGGCGCCTAACATGTGAGTAAAGGCTGAGCGTTGACAGAGGTGCAGGCGCCCTGGCCCTGCTTAGTGGCTAATGGAGGGGCGGACCCACGCACCACACCTGCCCTCCTTCCCCCCGCAGCCAGATACTTGTTGACTCAGGGCCCTCCTGGGGCTGCACCTGGGCCCAGTGACAGACAGCAAGTTGGGGGGAGCAAGTGGGAGGTGCGAGTAGTGGTTCGCAGGCAAGCAGTGGGGTCCCTGTGGTCAGAGGAAGGCTGCCTTTGTCCCCTAAGTCGCCATCTCCTCTGCCCTTTGGGGACACCTCGTAGGTGGAACTGTGTGGTCCTCCTCTGTGCCTTTGTCTGCCCGAGTCCTCGAAGCCCCTCCTCTCCACGCTCTGCTTAGAGCACCGAGGGTACAGGTGGTGCCGTGGCTGCTGGCTGCACTGTGGTGCTGGCTGCAGCCTTGCCCATGGGGCTGCAGAGGCTGCTGACTCTGCTTGGGTCTCAGGCGCCAGGGTGTCCTGAGCTGCCTGTGCGCTGCTCCGTGTTCACGCTTTGGAGGTTTCTCAAGGTGGGTGTTGGACGTGAACCAGAGGGCAGCCCCTGAGCCCTGAGAGCGTAGAGGAGTGAGCCATGTCATATGGCCTCAAAGAAATGGCTCGCTCAAGCCAGAGCTCTGCCAGTCTTCTTCGTCCCTGACCCCACCTGGCCCGGTCTGGTTCCCTGGGCCATTCAGAGAGCTCGGGAGAGGGCAAAGGATGGCCCCCAGGTGCCGAGGAGTAGGACTTCACTTCTGGGCCATAGGAGCTGTCCAGCATTGCTAGCTCCTCTTTGCTTACTGGAGGCAGGGCCAGATGTGGAGAGGTTTGGCAGATGTGGGGAGCAGGGTTGCACATGGGGAGTGCTGGGCATTCATGGAGAGGCCCCTCCAAGTAAAGGCCTCACACATAACGTCTTTCTGGCCCCTGACAACTCTGCTCAGAGCAGCTTCTCATGGGGAAACTGAGGTCAAGTTCCCAGGGATAGGGATGCTGGGGGACAGAAGTACGTGCTGGAGCCGACGTGCGGGGATGGCCAGATGTGGGAGGAAGGCCCCAGTCCTCTTAGCTCTCAAAGAAGAGAGGAGAGCAGGCAGTGGCCAGGGTTCCCTCCATGCGGGCAGAGAACCCGCCAGGTAAGTCCAAAAGTTAGGGGAGACTCAGGTTAGACAGGCAATCTGGAGCAAATAAACCATCAAGTCCTCATCTTGCTGGCCCTGGGAAGGGGCTGTGGGGAGAGGGCCGGCTGTGCAGTGGTCCCCAGGGCCAGTCTCCCTGGGCTGCTGCAGTGAGAGTCTATGGATGGGGGCCTGCTACTCTGAGCTGAACGAGAGTCGAGGCAAGTCTGGAGGGCAGAAAATTGAGGAGGTGGCTGAAGGTAGGGATTGGTGGGCTTGAGACCAGGGCTGAAAAGAGGTTATTTCTCATTGAGTCAGCTGAACAGGGGTGCCCCAGCTGGGAGTGTCTGGTCAGCCAGGCTGGTCTCAGCTACCCTGATAGAGATAGGCCTGGGTCCTTAGGATCCCCCAACATGACTGGATTTGCAGAGAATGGACATGCAGGGCCCCAGAGGCACTATGCTGTCAGCTGTCCCCTCCCCTGCTCCCCCTGGTTCTGCCCAAACTCTGCTCCATCCAGCTAGGTCACCTGGAACCTGAAGCTTCCATCACGGGTTGGCAGTATCAGCATGGGGATGGGGCGAGAGGAGGAAGAAAGGACAAGAGAAGCAGGCCCAGGCCTGGGATACAGCCTTCCCAGGTCTCCAGTCACCTTGCAGGTAGATGGTGGGCTCACTGGCAGAGCTTGGTGGGAGCCTGGGGAAAGGTTGACAGCTAACATTCTCACCACCAAGCTTAGTCTAAGAGTTTCCCAGGTGTCAGGCATTCACAAAATGCCTTCAATACTTTTTGTATTATCTGTTTAAAATTTAACATATTTAGTCCTAGTCATTTATTTAGTGCATTTTGGTGCATCAAAGCTCAACTTTCATTTCAACAAAGATATATTATGAAGGAATGGGCTTCCCTGGTGGCTCAGATGGTAAGGGATCTGCCTGCAGGAGACCTGGGCTTGATCCCTGGTCAGGAAGATCCCCTGGAGAAGGGCATGGCTACCCACTCCAGTATTCTTGACTCGAGAATTACATGGATAGAGGAGCCTGGCGGGCTGTGGTCCCTAGGGTTGCAAAGAGTCAGACATGACTGAAGCGACTCAGCCTGCATGCATATTATGAAGAAAAGTCTCTATTACTACCAAAAAATGAAAATCAGAATCACTTATCAAGGAAATGATACAAATAAATACTTAATGTCTAGCTAGATACTGTTGCTTCCTAAAAGTTCTGGATCTAAGACTGGCTTTGGTTTTGTTAAACAGCGTGCTTGTCAAGAGGGGAAGGATATTGAAGAGGGCTTAGGGTCTGAGGTTTTCTCCTTGACTGAGCAAAAGTGTGGAAAATGAAGAAAGGAAATTTTTTTTTTTTTCAGCAAATGATTTACTCTTATTCAACACAGCCTCCGTACATTACCTAAAAGCATCTCAGGGAACACTGGTTGTTTATGAAAGCCTTTTTAGCTGCAGCGCAGAGGTCATTGTCTCTTCTAGAGGTCATTGTTGATGACACTAGCCTCTCTCTTCTTACCTTTAGCTCTTCTTTAGGCTCTCAGCGGCTCCTACCTGGAGCTGGTTATCTTCCCTTCATTCAGTTTGTTGGGATCCTACTTGGGCCAGACCCGGTGCTAGGCACAGGATCAAGTTCCAGATGAGCAGCAGAGGCATAGAGGAGTTTATATTATCCACGTGGGGTGGGGATGGGGGGAGCACAGAGATACATTGTGGAAACTGTAATGGAGCAAAATGCAATCCAGAGGGAGAGAACCTAGAAAGGCTTCACAGAGGAGAGGGCACACAGATGGGTCCCCAAAGACGAGCAGGAGTTTTCTGGGTGGAAAAGACAGGGAGGAACACCTCAGCTGGAGGGGTCTGCAAGCTGAGCATTCTCCAAAGCATGCAGGGTGTGTGGGAACATTGTATAGTTTAGTTAGGGGTCCTGGGGAAGCAGGAGAGACGGGGCAGGAAAGATCAGGACGAGCCTTGAAAACCAGGAATGTAAACACTATCTTGGGGGTGAAGGGAGGTCAGTGATGGTCAGATGGGGGTTGGAAAGTCCACTCTGCTTCTTGTGTGGAGAAGGAGTCAGAAGGCTTGAGAAGAGCCAGGAGTTGGTGGCAAAGGTCCAGGTGGGGTCGGAGTGGATAGGGACTTGGAGGGGCTGAATGAGAAGAGGCAGTCTATCATTGTTAGGCCTGTGTCTCCTATTAGGAGATGGGCTGACTATTAATGTCATCATTCTGTAGAAGATGGAATGGAGACACAGAGCAGTCAAGTAACTTTCCAGAGTCACACAGCTAGTGAGCGTGGAGCTGGGGTTGAGCTCAGGTAGTCTGGTCCCACAGCCTGCCGCCTTCTCTCCTACTCTCTCCTGGCCTTGCTGACCAGAATATGCTCTGACTTTCTGCCAGGGGCAGGGCTTTGTACATCCCAGGAGGGCAGGATAAGTCCCACATCTCAGTATCCTTCCCAGGGCTCAGTACAAGCTAGACACCTGTACTGGTCAATTGCCTATCCATTGCTGACCCTGCTGAAGCACTAGGACACTTCAAGCCACTTGCCTTCTTGCTCGAAGGTCAGGTTGTATCAGTACTGCTTAGTTAATTTAGTCTGTTTTCCCGAGTCCTTTGTATGAGCTCTGCTCGCCACTTCCAAGTGCTGGGGGGCACACTGCTTGTCACTGTCTCAGGGTTTCTGCCATGCCACTCATCTCTTCCATCAGACTGGAGACCCTGAGAGCAGGGACAGGGCTCCCCATCAACTTGGGGCTCCTTGAGGCCTGGGACTTTCTACCCACACAGGTAGCTCCCCCATCCTCTATGATAACTCCTTGGTACCCTGGCCCCAGCTCACACACAGTGGGCACCAAGTGGGAGCAGGGAGAGGTGCAGACCGTGATGATCACCGTTCTGGGGATTTCTATCGCAGAGGAACTAAGTCTCAGAACTGCTGTTAGGCCAGTGGAGACCAAACTCTAGGATATAGGTCACCCCCTTGGCAGCAGAACTGATTTATTGGTGCCCTGGATAGCCTAACATCATCAAATTACCCCACACAATGGAGAGAGGCTGGGCTGCCTTCAGGCAGTCACCAAAGGACGCCGAGTCTGGGGTGGCTTGGGGCAGTCCGGCCACCTCCCAAATCCCAGACCTCCTTTGGAGTCTGTCTGGGGGCGACTGGGGCAGACAGTGGGCACACCCAGGCGTGCCACCATCCACTGGAGGTATAAGTAAGCAGCCTCTGTGGCAGCTCTGCATCCTGGCTCCAGAGCCCACAGCACTCCTACGACTGCTTTCATCCTTGGGCAGCGCCATGAGTTGCAGACAGTTCTCTTCGTCCAGCCGGAGCCGCAGGAGTGGCGGAGGCGGCGGGGGTTGTGGGGGCAGCACGAGGTCCTCCTCAAGCCGCTTCAACTCCTGTGGGAGGGGAGGCGGTGGTAGCTTCAGCTCCAGTTATGGCAGAGGGTCTGGTGGTGGTTTTAGTGTTGGGAGTTTTACTGGAGGCCTTGGGGGTTGCATCGGTGGTGCTGTTGGAGGCTTTGGGGGGCTTTGGGGCTTTGGCGGTGGCATTGGTGGTGCTGTTGGAGGCTTTGGGGGTACTGTTGGAGGCGGAGACGCTGGCATCCTGCCTGCTGATGAGAAGACCACCATGCAGGATCTTAACAGCCGGCTGGCCTCCTACTTGGATAAGGTGCAGAAACTAGAAAAGGAAAATGCTGACCTGGAGACTAAGATCCGGGACTGGTATGACAGGCAGGAGCCCAAGAATGTCAAGAAGGATTACTCTTGCTATTATGACACCATCAAAGATCTGAAGAACCAGGTAGGCCGGGGAAACTCAAAACTCTGTCTGTCTGTCTCTCACACCTATATGTACGCTCACTCACTCACTCACATGCTTTATTTCCCGTGCGAAGGCAAGATGCTGGACTCTAACTTAGATAATAGCCAGAGAATCTTTTGCAAACTTTAACTTCAAAAAGAATTTTTTAATTGAGATATAGCTGATTTACAATGTTGTGTTAATTACTGCTCTATGGCAAAAGGATTCAGTTATATATACATATGTACATTTCTTTTTGAAATATTCTTTTCCTTCATGGTTTATTATAGGCTATTGAATATAGTTTGTGCTACCAAGTAAGACCTTTTTGTTTATCCTTTCTATATATAAAAGCTTACATCTGCTAACCCCAGCCTCCTTCCCTCCCTCATCCCCCTCCCCCTTGGCAACCACTGGGTCTGTTTTCTATGTCTGTAATCTTGTTTCTGCTTCATAGTATTGTATTTTAGATTCCATGGAAACTTGAACTTTTATCAGGAACAGTTCTTGGCCTGGCTCATGTGGGGGCATGCAGAGGTAGTGTGGAGGGAGCATAGCAACGGGGCAACTTGTTCCTGGGTCTGCCGCCAATTCACTGTGTGACCTTGGGAAGCCTGGTGCCCTCTCCAGGCCTATTCTCATTCTCCTATCCATTTAATAAAGAGAGTGGGCAGACTAGCTCTCAGGCACCTGTTGGTTTAAAATTTCTGTAATCTTGGGGGAAACAAAAGAGATAAGAGTGCTGCTGTCCAAAACAAGTGGGCCGTATGGCGCATGAGAGAGGGCCATCTGTGCCTGTCTCTTCTCTTAGCCCCTGAGAGTTCAAAGCTTTCTGGTAAAGAAAACTAGACATCTTATCTCTCCCTTCCTAGTTTTTTCTGGGCTCTTCTAGGGATCTGTCTTGATTTTTCCAGTTTGGTTGGACCCAGATATGCATTCTAGCTGGTCAAAGCATGGAGAGGATCTAGAACTCTGGGAGTAGACATCATCTATCCATCCGTTGATCCATCTATCCACCCATCTGTCCATCCATCCATCTACATGTCCATCTATCCACTCAACTTAGAGGTTGAGTACTGGGCAAGCATAGTAACATCTCAGGCGTGGTCTCTGCCCTTGAGGAGCTCATAATCTAGCTAATTTGCTCTTCCCACCTGATTCCCTTGCCTTCACACCTTCTCATGAACAGCCTCTGGATATCTTGTTTATTCTATCCCAAACCTCTTCCTTAGTCATCTTTCAGAGATCACTTCAATTGCCAGCTCCTCCCTGAAGCCTTTCTTAATCTCCTGTAACCATAAATCCACTGTCTTTTCCTTGAACTCTTCTAGGATATTCTGGTCTTGGCAGTCAACCAAGCTCCTCGAGGAGCTGTATCTCATTGATCTCTCACTCTCACAGTGCCCTTTCTAGTAGATATTAAAATATTTGTTGAATGAATGAAGGCCACACTGAACATCCTTGCTGAAGTCTGTGAGGGGTCTGTGACACATACCAGCTTTGGAAGCCCCTCCTGCCTCTTGGGCATCTTCCTGGATGGGCGCCTCACCTCCTATGGCTTTGCCTAGGCTTTTGCCTCCCAGGAGAGGGTCATAGCCGGGGTGCCTGGGTTCTGTGCCATCTCCTCTTTTTCAGATTGTGCAGGTCACGGTGGAAAACAACAAGATCTTAGTGGACATTGACAACAGTCGCATGACCATGGATGACTTCAGGATAAAGTGAGTCCTAGTCCTCCTTCTCCTGTCATCCATCCTCCCTCCAGCCTCTAGTGCTCTGGAGGTTCCTTTGGGGGCTGGTGACCTCTGGCTCATGCCCTACCCCTGACTGGTCTGCAGGTTTGAGGTGGAGCAGAGCCTGCGACAGGCAGTGGAGGCTGATATCAATGGTCTGCGAAAGGTGCTGGATGATCTAACCATGCAGAAGTCTGACCTGGAGATGCAGTGTGAATCTCTGCAGGAGGAGCTGGTGGCCCTCAAGAAGAATCATGAGGAAGTAGGGTCTTGGCTACTTGGGGCTTGTTGGGGAGAGGGGGGAATAGAAGTTCAGGGATAATCGGGGATGGATAGGAGGTTTGGGCCATTGCATGGAAGACACCCCCTCCGTTACTCTCGAAGAGGACATGCACGCGGATAGGAGCTTTGGGCCATTGCATAGAAGACACCCCCTCCGTTACTCTTGAAGAGGACATGCACGCCCAACCTATGGTGGTGGTTAGGCTTTGACTTCTCCACTGTGTCCCATCCCATTTTTGTATCCTAGGAGGAGCAGGAGAGGGCTGAAAGGTGGTGGAGAGGATCCCATCCCACCCTGACCTCATATCCCCTTCTTCCCGGTAGGAGATGAACCAGTTGTGTGGGCAGAGCACCGGGGATGTCAGTGTGGAGATGAATGCTACTCCTGGCGTGGATCTTACTAAGATCCTCAATGAAATGCGCGAGGACTATGAGAAGCTCAGTGCTAAGAACCGAAGTGACATTGAGCAGCAATACGAGACTCAGGTGAGCAGTGCAGGACACTGATTCAACCTTCTCTCCCTCCGTCTACATGTCCTTTCCACCCACCCCTCCATCTCTGAGTCTACTCGCGCTTCTCAGTCATCCTCCTTCCCATGCATTCACTGCCCACAAGTGTAATTATCAAGAAATTTCCCAGGGCCAGGTTTCAGGTGAAGTGCTGATGTCGCAGAGATGAGCCACACAGGATCACTGCCCTGGAGAAGCTCAGAGCTTATTACGTGTGTCAACAAAGGCAGAGCATGAAGAGCTTACATAAGGCTGTGTGCTTTCAGGCTCTAGTGGAAGTACCCAGTGTGCCCCTAGCACTGCTCTGAGCTCCTGATGACTCCCTTCCTCCTGGGTCTCCAGCCCCTAGTGTAGAGGGTGACACATGAGGACAGGATTTGTGGTGTGTACATGTGTATGCATGTGTCTGGGTGGCACTTTGAAATGAAGTTAAAAGATGATTTAAAGGCAAAATGTGAAGAGTTTTAAAGCCTGCTGAGCCATACTGACAGAGAAACCGAGACGCAGAGAGTTGAGAGAAACTGACAACGTGGCTGGCTGGAGGGACCCAGAACTCAAGATGACTTGTTTTTGGCTTTGGCTCAGGCTTGGTCCTGGAGGTGAAGGTGCTGACCAGTGGGGAAGAACCTTCCCCATTCGGTGAGCTGCTCAATGAGCTTTTGTGTTTCAGATGAGACAGATCGAGCAAGAAGTGACGACCTGTAGCCAGGAGGTGGAGTCCAGCAACAAGGAGGTGACCAAGCTTCGGCGCACTGTCCAAGAGTTGGAGATCGAGCTGCAGTCTCAGTTCAGCATGGTTGGTAGCCAGGCTCTGGATCCTCTGCCTGGGTGGGGCACAGGAAGCTGCACAAGACCCCCAGGGACAGGAAGGGGAGTCCAGCTATGAGGCAGCATCCTTCTCAGTGCCTCCTCTGCCCCTAGAAATCGGCCCTGGAGAAATCCTTGGAAGACACGGAGAACCGCTACTCTGGCCAATTGCAGCAGATCCAGGGTCAGATCAGTATCCTGGAGGGCCAGCTCGCTGACATTCGGGCAGAGATTGAGTGCCAGAATCAGGAGTACAGCCTTCTACTCAGCACCAAGATGCGGCTGGAGCAGGAAATCAAGACCTACTGCAGCCTCCTTGAGGGTGGCCAGGAGGATTTGTATGTGTTCCTGGCTTTTGTGGCATGCCTCAGAAGTTCTAAACCCCTGATGCTCCCTCTGTTCTGCTGGATACAGCAGTTGGGAAAGTTCCTGTACACAAGGGTCTGATGGGCTGAGGATTTCTTCATCCCGAGGCGGGAAACTCAGGGCCTTTCGGCTTTGAGAAAGGAGGATGGTAACAATGAGAGAAGGGACCGCTCCCTGCTCCAGAGAGAGGAAGTCCCTCCCCTCCCAGCTGTGGTGCCAGCCCAGCCTCTGTCCTCTGCCTTGCTGGAGGAAGACTTAGGAAGACTCACATTTAGGTCTTCTCTCCAGGATCATCCTTGTATATATATGTGGGGTCACCTGTTTTATCTCTGTGCTTTCTTTGCTTCTCAGTGAATCTCATGGAGGTGGACAGACTGGCTTTGGAAACAGCAAAAGAAGTGGAAGTGGAAGCAGTTATGGAAGAGGATCCAGGGGAGGAAGTGGAGGCAGTTGTGGAGGAGGAAGTGGGGGCAGCTCTGCTGGAGGAAGTAGCTCTGGAGGAGGAAGTGGGGGCAGCTGTGGAGGAGGAAGCGGAAGGACATCCCAGCCCCAGCCCTATCCCTCAGAATCTGGTGGCTGTGACATACAGGTAAGGGACAACTCTAAGGTTGTGGGGTGGGGGAGGCGTCGCTGTCAGCTGTCAAGGCACCACCCCTTTTAAACATCTTTGAGCCTCTCTGCTAAGTCGCTTCAGTCGTATCCGACTCTGTGCAACCCCATAGATAGCAGCCCACTAGGCTCCTCCGTCCCTGGGATTCTCCAGGCAAGAACACTGGAGTGGGTTGCCATTTCCTTCTCCAACGCATGAAAGTGAAAAGTGAAAGGGAAGTCGCTCAGTTGTGCCCGATTCTTAGCGACCCCGTGGACGGCAGCCCACCAGGCTCCTCCACCCATGGGATTTTCCAGGCAAGAGTACTGGAGTGGGGTGCCATCGCCTTCTCCTGGTTGCCATTATACATAAACAGGGTGAGACTTTAGGGAGATCTCCAGTGAGTGCCACAGACTCGCCCTTGTTTCTGATCTGATCACTATTTTGGACAGAGTCTTAAGTGAGGCTGGGATCACATCTACATGAGACTTAAGTCTCAACAGCCTAAGAGATGAGTTGGAAGTGGAGTATTATTTTGTCTATTTCTCTCCATACCCTATGAGGTGGGTATTGTTATTATCCCCATTTTAGAGATAAGGAAAATGAGGTTCCTTATCTCTTGCTCAAGGTCAGACGACTCATAAATGAGAGATCAGCTCCGTGGGGCTCCACAGCCAGTTACTTTTCATCATCATGAGGATGGGGACACCTGGGTCAGCAACAGTTCAGGCAGAAAAGAGTCTCAAGTGTTGTGGTCAGTGGTCGGGTTGTACAAGCCAGTTATATGATGAAACTGTCCAAAGGAGCATATAGCAAAGATAACAGTCTAAGTGCAAGAAGGAGTCAAACAGATGAAGTGGTCTCTAGGTCTGAGAGATTCCCCTTGTACATGTTGAATCTTGTAAAACAAAAATCTCGTATGAAATTGTAACAAAAGGCTGGGTAACATGACTGGCAGTGCTCAGCTCAGAGGTACCTGGGAGCCGCCCTTCTCTGGAGGGTGGTTTTGTGTGTTGGGTGGCACTGCAGGGCCATGGATGTGCATCTATGGGCAGAGGCTGGGGCTGTCTTCCCCTCAACATGCAAGAGATTTACCAACAAAAGCTGCTGCACGGAGGACGGGGCTGCCTCCTGAGCCACCATCCTCAGAAATGGGAGAGCAGCTGCCAGCTGTTACAGCAGAGCTTTGGGAATTGGGTGGGGGCCGCTAGGACTGGAGGATCCTTCCATCTCAGGATTCTCCAGCTCTTTGAGCTCTGGTCTCCTTGCTCCCCATTTGCCCATTTTCCTCCAAGTCCCAGTCTCTCCGTCTCTTGTTCTAAATCCTCTCTTCTCACTCACCGCTCTCCTGTCTCTCCACAGGCTACCAGACACGATACTAGAGCCCCTGCAGACTTTTCCGGCCCCACCCCAGCCGGACATCCCCCAGACTCTGGATAAAGTCTGCTCACTGCATTGCGACACTGGGATCAGCTGGCAACAAGCCCCAAGACCCATTTGGGACGGGGCTCACTGGGCATGTGTGCCTTTGGCTGTCCATTGGCTCCCTCCTCTGGGAGGGTTGGGGAGACCTCTCTCCCTCTGTCTGGTTTGGGGATGACCCCATTCCCTGCCTTATCTCAATTTCCCAATAAAGCTTTCCTGTTGCAAATCAAACCTGGACTTTGACTCACTTGTTCCTTGGGATTGATAAGGGGCAGAAAGGAGGTGAAGGGAGAATCAAAGGAATCCACCTGTAGAGTATTGGTTAGCTTTTCTATCAGCTAACTTCTACTTGCAACAAAGCAATCCATAATTTGGTGGCTTAAAATCACGATCATTTACTCAGCCCGTGCTTTCACAGTTGACAGTTTGGACTGGGGAATTTTGTTTTCCTTTAAGCATCTGTGGTCAGCCCCAAGTCAGCTAGGTAGCTCTGCCTCTGGGGCTTGGCTGCATGCTGGTTGGGAGTGAAAGGGTCACATGACTCTCTTCTTCCAGCCAGCTGGCTCAAGCAAGTGTTCCAAGGGAATGCACAGAGATGTGCAAGGCCTCTTGAGGCTTAGGCTCTGAGTGGTCACGTAGGCTGTTGGCCAAAGCAAGTCACAGATTCAAAAGCAGGGGAAATAGACTCCTCTTGATGAGAGAAGCTGGAAAGTCACGTGGCAAGAGTATGGGTAGAGGGAGGGCAATAGTGGGCCAGTTTTTTAAAATGTTTATTAATTAATTTTTTTGGCCGCACCAGGTCTTAATGGTGGCATGCAGGATTTTCAATCTTTGCTGTGGCATGCAGGATCTTTAGGTGGGGTCTAGCTCTCTGACCAGGGATCAAACCTGCTTTGGGAATGCAGAGTCTTACCCACTGGACTACCAAGGAAGTCCCTGGGGCAAGTTTTTGCAAACCATCTGCCATAGTCTCTCAGCAGATCATAAGTTAGTTACAGAGGGAAACAAGACAAAAATGAGGTGGGTTTTGCTTCAGAAGATTTCACAGATGGTGAAACATAAAGGCACAGATCAAGCACTCCAAGGCAAGGTGAGGACTATTCCATTAGACAGCAGCGGGCAATGTTTTCCAAGGGTTCTGACTAGGGACAGACAGCCCTCAGCCTGTGTTCCAGATGCTACAGCTGTGTATCAAACCTCCCTGAAGCTTAGAGGCTTAAAAGAACAATGTTGATTTGGGACTTGGTGGGAACAGCGCACTTCTGCTTTGCTGGGTGTTATCCTGGCTCACAGGTTTGGGCTAGAAGCATGTGAAGTCTTGCTCACTCATGTTTGGCCCCTGAGCTGGAAAGACTCAAACCTGGGGCTGGCCCTGCAGAGGCTCCTCGACATCTCTGTATGGAGACTCCTAGTGTGATCCCTGGAGCAGAGCGTCCTCAGAGGAGACAGACTTCTTACACACTGTCTCGGGGCTCCCAAGATATATGTCCTAAGCAAGAAAGAACCAGGAAGAAGCTGTTTTGCTTCATTGCCTAGACTGGGCTTCCCAGGTGGCGCTAGTTGTAAAGTAAAAATTAAAAATAAATAAATAAATTAAAAAAAAAAAAAAAAAAGAATCCACCTGCCAATGCAGGAGATGCAAGAGATGAGGGTTCGAAACTGGCTTGGGAAGATCCTCTGGAGTAGGAAATGGCTGCCCTCTCCAGTATCTTGCCTGGAAAATTCCATGGGCAGAGGAGCCTGGCGGGCTAGAGTCCACAGGGTCGCAAAGAGTCAGACATGACTGAGTGATGGGACACCGCACAGAAAGTCATGCAGTGTTCTTTCTGCTGTACTCACAGTCTTGCCTGGATTCAAGAGGAGGAAGCACAGACCTTACAGGTGGCCGAGTTCAAAGATGATCCCAGTTATTCAACCAACAAGTCAAACCTAAGGGCTGCTGTGAAGGGATTTTGGAGAAGTCTCCACTGCTTTGGCCTTAAGATAGAGAGATCAGACACTGAGCTGGATATAGTCACCTGCATGCATGTGAGCTAAGTTGATTCAGTTGTGTCCAACTATTGGCGACCCTGTGGGCTGTAGCCGACCAGAACCCTCTGTCCATGGGATTCTCTAGGTAAGAATACTGGAGTGGGTTGCCATGCTCTCCTCCAGGGGATCTTCCCTATCCAGGGGTCAAATCCACATCTCCTGCATTGCAGGTAGATTCTTTACCTGCTGAGCAAGCGGGGAAGCCCCAGATGTAATCACATAAGCTCTTAAAAAAGCAGAGAGTTTGGAATTCTTATCCGCTGGTGGCACAGTAGATGAGAATCTGCCTGCCGATGCAGGGGACAGATTTGATTCCTGGTCTGGGAAGATTCTACATGCCGCCGAGCAACTAAGTCCATGCGTCACAACTACTGAGCCTGTGCTCTATAGCCCATGTGCTGAACTATTGAAGCCCACACACCTAGAGCCTGCGCTCTGAAATAAGAGAAGACACCACAATGAGAAGCCCGAGCACCACAACAATCTTTAACCTGCCTTTCCCAGAATCCCTTATAGGTATGAATCTAGATATAGTTTGAGTTTTTATGATCAGATGCTATTCTGTAGGACATGAGTTGAGTGGAGAGAGATCTGGAGGAAGTATTTTTTTGTTGGCATAGATCTACCTGTTACGATATGGTTCTAGGGCACTTATTGTAGCAGACCAAGAGTTCCTTTGGGGGCTGATTCTGTGGTGTTAATGTGGGAGCCATACCTAGAGGCTCAGTTTAGAGTCTGCGCCTCCAGGCTTCTAATGATTTTGAATCTCCAGATTTCCAAGTCTGTGGGTGCCTGTCTTTACTGATCAATGGTCTAAAGTTTACATAAGAGTCTTGACAAGACTGAGATTTTCAGTTGATGCTGTGGTTTGGCAACTTGGAGAAATCAACTTTAAGGTGAACTATTAGCTACTTCAGCCTTGTAAGTACAAGAAATAAGAGATCTTTTCAGTATATTCATGGAAATCTCCAGTTTCTGACGATCCATAGAGTTCAGATCTTAGGAGTCTGGGTATATTACTCTTTCTATAAGTTCTCCAGTACAGTTAGAAGAAACTAGACAACCCCCACTTTATCATTGAACACATGGGCTTCTAGAGTCCTGTGTTTTAACAGTAGTTGGATTTTCAATGCTTTCAGGCCTGCCTAAGCCATATAACCATTCTGATTCTCATATCATTCACGCAACCACGTTTATTGGGTAAATAGATATTAAATTCCTTACATGTGAGACACTATTCAACGAAAAAAGAGACAAATATTCCTTCCAACCTGGAGCTTACAATAGAGATGAGGGAGGGAAAATTCTGTCATAAATAAATTTTCATAATATATTTTAAGATGATAAATGCAAAGAGAAGTCAGTGAGCAGGGGGAATGTAAGCAATGCCTTGGCAGAGTGAGGGAGGCAGTCAGGTGGGTATGTGGTGGGAGACCAATCTAGGCACAGGGCTTGGGCGTGTAAAGGCCCTAAGGTTGGGAATGTGCTTCATATGTTCAAAGATGAGGAAGGAAGCCAATGCAGTTAGAGCAGAGTGAGTGAGGAAATAAGTGGTAGAAGATGAGGACAGAGAGGTAAGTAAGAAGTGGCTGCATCACTTAGAACTCTGTGGGGCCCTCTAAGGAACCTGGCTTTTATGCCCAGTGACATAGGGAGCCACTGAAGGCACAGCTGAGAGGGAAGGACTCCCAGGTGGCAGGTGACAGAGGATGGAGGGAGCCTGCATGCCTGAGTTCACTGCCTGGAGGGGGATCCTTCCCATCCCCAACCAGGAACCATCACACCAGTCCTTATATAAGCATATTAAACATTTTTATTATGTTAAGCCAGGGAGATTTTTTAATTTAATTTTTTATTAAAAAAATTTTTATTGGTGGGATCTTTGTTCCCCAATCAGGGACTGAACCTGTGCTGCCTATGGTGGAAACTTGGAGTCTTAACCACGGGACCACCAGGGGAGTCCCAAGCGAGGGAGATTTTTAAGGTTGTTACAGCAGCTAGCATTGACGTGGATGTCTAGCACACAGGACTTTCACCAGAGAAACAGCCCCATCTAAGTTAAATTTTAAAAGGATCCCTTTGGTTATTGTTTAGTAAGAGGCTGAGGGACCCGGTGTAGAAACAGAGAGACTGGTTTGGAGGGAGGTAATCCTAGTGAGAGACCAAGGTACTCAGAGTGGAGATGGTCAGAGGCAGTTGGCTCTGGGGGTCATTGAAGGTAATACCATCAGGATTCTTGTAGAAAGAGAGGCATCAAGGAAGTTTCTGAGTCTGTTGTCCAAAGAGCTGGAGGAGAGGGATTGTCACCCACTGAGATGGGAAGGCTGTGAGTGGAGGCCACTGGGGTGAAAGATGAGTTAGTTTTGGACACGCTGGATTTACAAGGTCTCTTAGACAATGTTATCAGCTGAATTACGTCCCCTCAAGTTCATACGCGGGCTTCCCAGGTAGCTCAGCAATAAAGAATCTGCCTACAGTGTGGGAGACACGGGTTCGATCCCTGGGTCAGGAAGATCCCCTAGAGTATGAACTGGCAACCCACTCCAGTGTTCTTGCTTGGGAAATCCCATGGACAGAGGAGCCTGGTGGGCTACAGTCCATAGAGCCACAAAGAGTCGGACACGACTGAGCAACTAAACAAGTTCATATGTTGAAGCCTTAATCCCTAGTACTTCAGAACATGAGCGTATTTGGAGATAGGACTTCTGAAGACACGAGTAGGTTAAGGTGGGACCATTAGGATGGCCCTAATCCAATCAGTCTTATAAGGATTGGTGTCCTTATAAGAAGAGGACATTTGAACACACAGAGAGACACCAGGGTTGTGCTTCCTCAGAGAAAGACTGTGTGTGGATACAGCAAGAAGGCAGCTATCTTCAAGCCAAGGAGAGAGGACTCAAGAGAAACCAAACCGGCGACACCATTGGTGTTGCCCCTTGCAACACCAAATCTGCGCTTCTTCTATTTTCCAGAACCGTGAGAAAATAAATTTCTGTTGTTTACAGCAGCCATTCTGTGGTATTTTGTGGCAGCCCAAGCAGGCTAAGACAGGCCCCCAAGTAGAGATTTCTTAGGTGTCTTTGGCCCACAGTCATCCCTTTTACTAAATTCTGTATCAGTCAGTGCTTTTACCTGCAAAGATTGAAATGCTCCTGTTGAAGCCAGTTGGTTAAGGGATGTTAGGTAAGTCATAGCATCTTCAGGAAGAACTCCCAGAGAACAAGTCTTGAAGGCTGCACAGCTGGAGGAATCCCACTCCTGCCACCAATTTCAGGCACAGACATGGTGGTACGTCCCACTCGATGCTACTGCTACATCCCTGGTGTTGCTGCTTCTGGAAGCCAGATGCTTCTGTAGCCACTCCTGCCAGACGGATTCCATGGAGCACCGCTGCCTTAGAACGTGAGCTCCCAGCGGCAGGCTTTTGTGATATGTTTGGTTGGGAGATCCCGGTCATGTCACCTCTGTGCTCCATCAGCGAGGGAGGGTGGTAGGCTAATTTCTTCCACAATGAGGAGCAGGGCTTCCCAGGTGGTGCTAGTGGTAAAGAACCCACCTGCCAATGCAGGAGGCATAAGAGATGCAGTTTCGATCCCTGGGTGTTAGTCGCTCAGTCGTGTCCAACTCTTTGCCACACCGCATGGACTGTAGCCCACCAGGCTCCTCTGTCCACAGAATTCAGCAAGAATACTGGAGTGGGTAGCCATTCTCTTCTCCAGGGGATCTTCCTGACCCAGGGATCCAACCAGGGTCTCCTGCATTTTGAGTGGATTCTTTGCCGTGGCAAGGTGCAGACACTGATAAAATCCCTTTTCTCCCCACCAGCCCCAGGGAAATCTGGCCTTGAAGTGTGCATTTGGGAGACACATTCTAGATTAAATCACTCTCAGAAAGAACGGATGCCACCTTCTTTCCAGCTAGAGTTGCTGGAAGAGGAGTTTCACCCAGTGAGACCCACGGGGTGCCTCTCAGAAGGCCTGGCCCTCCCCACAAATGATCTGATTCTCGGGAGAACAGCAGCACCTCCCATGTGACCTTCCCAGCAGGACAAAGAAACCGGTTCTCCCTCCCCTGCCCCTCTCCCCTCAATCCTCTCCTGAGCCCAGTCCAACCAGGGCCCAGAGTTCTCTGCTTCCTCATTCCCTGCCCTCTATCAGGGGCTAGGGGCTTCCCTGGTAGCTCAGCTGGTAAAGAATTCATCTGCAATGCAGGAGACCCTGGTTTGATTCCTGGGTCGGGAAGATCCCCCGGAGAAGGGATAGGCTACCCCCTCCAGTATTCTTGGCCTTCCCTGGTGGCTCAGATGGTAAAGAATCTGCTGCAATGTGAGAGACCTGAGTTCGATCCCTGGGTTGGGAAAATCCCTTGGAGGAGGGCATGGTAACCCACTCCAGTATTCTTGCCTGGAGAATTCCATGAACAGAGGAGCCTGAGGGGCTACCGTCCCTGAGGTTGAGAAGAGTCGGACACGACTGAAGTGACTTAGCACACAGGCACAATGAGGAGCTCAGCCACCAGATGGAGAATGCCCTTGCAGAGGAGCTGAGTGACCGAGAGTAAGAACGATTGTCCACAAGAGGAAGGGGCAGGGGCAAACATTCACTGAGAACTTCCTATTGCTAGGCACTGTGGTAAACCACTTATATATACTACCGTATTCAATCCTCACACTGCTGCTCACATTTTATTCCACAGACTTGCTGAGAGGGATTAAATGATGTGCCTGAAAGATAACACAGCTTCTAAATGATGGAGCTGTGATGTGATCCAACAGAGTGGAGATTATCATGTCCATTTTACAGATGAAGAGACTCTAGCTCAGAGAGGTTAAGTAACATGTCTGAGGTGACACAGCTTATCAGTGACCCAGTATAGACTGGAATTCAGTTTGGCCTGGCTTCAAAACAGGTGCTCTTTTCCCTACCTTCTCTGTCCTCAAACAATTACTTCAAAAAAAAAAAAAAAAGCTTCCCTCGTGGCTCAGTGATAAAGAATCCACCTGCCAATGCAGGAGACACGGGCTTGACCCCTGGGTTGGGAAGATCCCCTGGAGGAAGAAATGAAACTCACTCTGGTATTCTTGTCTGGAAACTCCCATGAACAGAGGAGCCTGCCCATGGGGTTACAAAGAGTCGGACATGACTGAGGGACTGAGCTTGCACTGAATACAGAGACAACTACCTAGGCAGAGGCTTGTCAGAAGTGCCCTGTGTATCAACTTCCCTGGTGGTGCAGTGGATAAGAATCTGTATGCCAATGCAGGGGACATGAGTTTGATCCCTGGTCTGGGAGGATCCCACAGGCCGCACCACGAGTGGCAACTAGTGAAGCCCGTGAGTGTCAAGCCTGTGCACCGCAACAAAGAATAGCTCCCGCTCACCTTGACTAGAGAAAGCCCATGCGCAGCAATAAAGATCCAGTTCAACCAATAAAAAAGAGCCGCCCTGTGTAGGAATCAGTGACTCTACAAAGAGCTGGGAAGAAGACGGGTCACTTCACACATGTGAATTCTTTCCTGGGACCTCAGTTTTCCCCCTAACCCCTAGAAGGCCCTGGCTCTGTGCTGGCTAATGGGAGGTGTGGGTAACTGAGCTGATAGTGGAGGAATGAGAGTGACAGCTGGATGGTCTCTGAGAATCCTTTTGGCTCCAACATCTATTACCCAACACTCATAAACACTGAGTGCTTTGATCTTCCTGAGTTTCCCTCCCTTTTGGGTCTCTCCAACATGTCAGGGCTGCTGCTGGCCCTCTTGGCCTCCAGGCCCTGAGGCTCTCTCTCTATCTCAGGCCCCAACAGGAGCAAAATCAGTTCCCTTCTCTGTAACTCTTACTAGACCGAGAACCACTGGGACTATCTGAGGGGATTCTCTTGAAACCAAAAACAGAGTTCAGGAAATTCCCTGGTGGTCCAGTGGCTAGGACTCTGCACTGTCAAGGCTGAGGGTCTGGATTTGATCCCTGGTGGGGGAACTAAGATCTCGCAAGCTGCATGGCATGGCCAAAAACAATTTCAAGGGAATGAGCCATCAGCAATAAATAAAACCCAGCAAAAGCAGTACAGTGTGAGGTTAAAAGACAACGAGGAAAGGTATGTGAATGGGGAGGGTCCACCTCTGAAAATCTCTAGCTGGAGCCTCCATCTGTTTTAATCCCTTCTTCAGATCATTCATTCACCTGTTCATTCAACAGATATTTATTGGTGCCTCTTCTGTGTCAGGGATTGGAAGTCAATAAAATTGTGAACAAAACAGATGAGGTCTGTTTCCCCCTGGGGCTCGCAGTCTAGTGCTGGGGCAGATAAGCAGATTGGTCATTGCTGAACAATGTGGTGAGTGCAGTCTGTGACGGGGTGGGGACAGGGGTTGGGAAAGCAGGCAGGCCCCCTGATCCGACAATGGCAGACAGGGAGGCTTCCTTTGGCAAGCGTGGGACAGAGAAGGTCCGTCTCACCTCATCATTCCTCACGACAGCTGTGAGAGGTAGATATTGTTGCTTCCAAGTACAGATGAGGAAACTGAGGTTCATAATATCTATTTTATTTGTTTATTTTGGATGCATTGTGTGGCACACAGGAGTTTAGTTCCCAGGCCAGGGATTGAACCAGTGCCTGCTACGTTGGGAGCATGGCATCTTAACCATTGGACCAGCAGGGAAGTCTCAAAACTGAGGATCAGAGAGGGAAGTAAGTAGCCTGAGTCACACACACCAATGCTGGCCTGGCTCCAGATGCTGCCCTCCTAGCCTATGTGGCCTCTGACACTTTCCAGTACTTAAAATTTTTATTTTATTGAAGTATAGTTGATTTACAAGGTTCATTTTTTCTGTACAGCAAAGTGATTCAGTTATACATACATATATTCTTTATGGTATTCTTTTCCATTATGGTTTATTCTAGCACTTTCTAAGGTCAGAGATGGCTTTTGAAGAGCGGAAAAGAGCTATGTTGAGATGATTGTGCAAATAGTTAAGCAAGTTAAGTGATGTCTGGCCTCAATTTCACCCAGAAGGCACTTTGTCTGAGCTGGTTGAAGGAATGAATGTGTGAACAGCACTAAAGGAAGATGAAGGCTTTGGACCAGATAGCTCCTAAGGACCCCTCTGTCCCAGTGCTGTCTGGTTCTGATACTCATACATCTTCAGGAGGCTTTGATCTTCCTGAGCTTTGGGGAATCTCTCATCCAGGAGTCTCTCAATCCATTCATCTTTGCTCTCACGCACACCCAGTCCCAGGGACCTGCCCTTCTCACCTTAACTCAGGCCAGACCTAGTCAACCATGACCCCTCTCATCTGTTCCTTTAGCATGAAAGACACACATGGACTATTGCCAGAGGAACTTTTGTCAAGAGAGAGGAACCGCAGGAAGGTGAATCAAGAAAACACAAACCCCGTAAGAAAGAGCCAAGTCTGAGATTCAAAGGTGGGGTAGAGGTGTAGAGGAAGCTGGCTCCTCCAAGCCTCCTGCTCATGCGGAACCTCTGTCTACCTTTACCAAGTCATTGACCCCTTCATTAGCAACATGCACACGGCCAGGGCTGTGCCAGGCATGTGTCAGTTGCTGGGGCTGCAACAGGGACCGAGGCAGACACAGGCTCTGCCCCAGAGTCCTGCAGGGAAGTACAACCCGGGGAGCTGAACCCCACTCTGGAAAGCCTGGGGGCTTTGGGGCACACAGTAGGAGTCCTAACCCAGTCTCAGGAGTCAGAGAACACTCCATGGAGCAACTGCTGGGCCAAGACCTGCAGGACTGGTTGGATTTATCCAGATGAAAGCTGATGGGGGCGGTGTGTGGGTGTGTGTGTGCATGCGTGTGTGTGTGTGTGTAGTGAGGGGAGGCTGGTTTTTTGAGTAGGAGCAACTGTATCTGTCAAGGCCCAGAGGTGGCACTGGATGTGGTTCGATAGAGGAAATGGAATCTACTTTCTGGGGCTAGAGAGAGGGAAGGGTGGGTTGAGGCCCTACTGGCTAAGAACTGCTGCCATCTTTGATGCTGCCCATCATATTTGTTCCAAATAAAGTCCTCCTAGTAGAGAATCCCTTGGACTGGGGAGCCTGTTGGGCTGCTGTCCATGGGGTCTCACAGAGTCAGACACGACTGAAGTGACTTAGCATGCATGCATGCATTGGAGAAGGAAATGGCAACCCACTCCAGTATTCTTGCCTGGAGAATCCCAGGGACGGGGGAGCCTGGTGGGCTGCTGTCTATGGGGTCGCACAGAGTCGGACACGACTGAAGCAACTCAGCAGCGGCAGCAGCAGCAGGAGAGAATGAATCTAGCAAGAAGATAAGTACTCTCCAATCTGCTCAAAAGCTGCGCTAGAGTTGGGGAGCATCACCCTCCAGTCTCTCAACATCGGCTCTCTCTGAGTGAGCACCGCAGCCGTGTTGTGGCACGGCCTCGACTGCTCCATATGTGCACCCATTGCGCCCGTTGTTGGCGAGGACCCACTCCCAGCTTGCAGCTGTGCCTGAGCTGGGTCCCTTCCTCTCTCTCCAAGGTTGTGTGCCATTGGTAACAACTATAATTCTCCTGGTCACTGTCTTCTTCCTCCGCCCCATCCTCATCTCCTCATCATGATGGCAGCTGGCCCTCTTCTGTGGCAGGCCTTTATGTAAGTCGTCTACTTTATTTCCCACAACCGGTCAACTTCACAGATGGGAAACTGAGGTGCAGAGAGATAACATAGGATCCGGGTTGGTCATGGGGTGGGAGTGCTTACAGCAGTCAGCAAAGGTTGTGTGCTAACAGTTGCCCACAGCTGTGCTCTGTTACAGTCTCATGCTGCCTGAAATGATCTCAAGAAAGTGAAAGTGAAGTCGCTCAGTCGTGTCCGACTCTTTGCGACCCCATGGACTGTAGCCCACCAGGCTCCTCTGTCCATGGGATTCTCCAGGCAAGAATACTGGAGTGGGTTGCCATTTCCTTCTCCAGGGGATCTTTCCCACCCAGGGATCGAACCCAGGTCTCCCGCATTGCAGGCAGACACTTTAACCCTCTGAGCCACCAGGGCACCTACTAAGTGCAGAGAGGGACACCTCCCATGAGCAGGAAATCTTTGGAAATTCTCCTCTTAGGAAGCAAGCAGCCACAAATGAACAACGAGTCCTTGTCTCAGCTATTTCTTGTCTCTGGGCCTCTGTTTCCACTATAGGCCTCAGGGTGCGGCACAAATGGAGCTGTGATAGAGTGCAGCTGGGCGCAGCCTTTAGCACACGGCCGTTGCTGTGTTCCGTTACCGCCTCCCACTACCAGGCAATGATCTCCCAGTGCCCCTTCCAGGCAACGGTTCCCATTGGACCATTAGTGGTCCTGCTCAGCTATTGGCTGGGCCTGCAGTAGGTCCCGCCCCCAAGTGAGCAACTATTAATGAAGGACCACCTTAGCTGGGGATTCAGCCAAAGGTCATCAGGGGGAGAGTGAGGTGAGAGGCAGATCCCAGCCTTCTCCCTGGGGCCCTCCAGCTCACTCAGTCCTGGGCCAGAGGGTGAGCTGGAGGGAATAAGCTGAGGGCTCTGTCCTGCAGGCTCCAGAATCCTCACCAAGGCCACCCACTGGCCTTAGCTCAGGCTTTGGGCAGCGGTGAACCTCTTCCCCTTCCGTGTCTCTGACCTAACAGCAGTGGCTGTTTCTCTGGGTCCCAGTCCGTTGGACCTGCTCTACCCTTGTTTGGGCGGCCCGAGGAGCCTGAGGGTCGGGTGGGTTGGGTGCCTGGCTTCCTCAGTGAGGACAGCTGGGCAGGGTCTGGGGGCCTGGCCCCGAGGGATTTGCCTACTGAGATCTACTTCCTCTTAGCCAGAACCTTGACCTCAGAGAGAAAAAGCTGTGCCTTGGGACCTTGCGCTTTCTTATGAGAACAGAGAAAAACATTTGCTTGGCAGAGATTTACAGGGACACTGTTACCTGTGACCTGACTTCCACAACAAAGGATCTGACACCAAGAAGTCTGCAACTAACCACACCCCTCCCTCGTCTTTCCTATAAAAGGGCTTTTCTGAAAACTTTCGGGGATTTTGGGGTTTTTAAGGCATTAGCCACTCATCTCCTTGCAAGGATCTGTAATAAACCTTTCTCTGTTCCACACGCTGGCGTGTTTGGCGTTGTTTGGCCTCAGTGTGTGTTGGTCACGTGGACTTGCATTTCAGTAAGAGAGTAACAATGAAGGAATGGGGGCACTGGAGTGAGTGGTCTCCACGGCCTTTCTGAACCAGGGAAACCCATGATTCATAATCTCTCTGAAGTTTCTATGCTCCTGGGGTCTTCTAGCTATCTGCATTGCTGCTGCTCTGTCAGCCTCAGGGCCATACCATCTTCTTTCTTTCAGGTCTAAACATGAACCAAACCAAATCCCTTCCTTTGGTTCCCGTTGACATGACATGCTGGGGTTTTCCAAGAGAACTTCTGTCAGCCCTGGCAGATCTTAGATAAATACAAAGGAAACAAAGACAATTCAAAGTCCATTACAGATAGCATTGTCTGAAGTGCCAAAAGTATGTATGTGTGTTGGGGTGAGCTTGCTCAAAGCATCTGCTTCATAATGATTCCTAATAGGAGTCCCTTCCTAAATTCTTTGAGCCGCTCTATTGTCTAATGTATTTTTCCCCTGGGGTGTTAACAAATATAAAATATGCCCCACCCCAACCAAAACTCTTGAGATCAAATCCAGTGGGAAACAAGGAAGTAAACAGTCAAATGGTTTTCTGTATTTGCAGGACTTTTTAAAGTCTTTGCTTTCTTAGAGTGCTTTGTAAGTTCCCAAGAGGAGGTGACAGTGCCCAGAAATCCCTGATCAATTTGCTGAGTCCAGGGTGGGACGAGCAGATGATCTCTAAAGAATGCTGATGGGGTGGTTGGGGTCCTCCAAGCCACCTTCCTCAGCTGGGCAGAGAGCTTCTAGGAGGGGCCCCCACTGAAGAGGGACACAAGTCATCTCAGAGTTTCTGAGAAACTCCAGCCCTATGGCAGACAGGATGAGGGAAAACAGTTGTATCTCCACTTCAGTCTGCAGACGAGGAGCATGGGGAACGGTTGGAAGACTCCCTGTCTCCACCACCACCTCCTGGAATCTCTCTCCTTCCAGCAACTATCAAGGCAGAGCCTTGTCGTTGTTCCAACAGATGTCTGTGTCATTTCATCACAAGATGTTTTCCTTGTTTTCACTGATGTGTTCACCATCACACAAAGTAAGCCCCTGAGCTGGGGACCTTCTCTCTTGCAACATGTGCTACAAGGACCATATTACTACTAAAAACAGACAAAACTACGTGACACTCATTGGTCGAGCTTCTGCTAGGTCCCAGCACTCTCCCAGGCAGGTTAAGTATGTTATTTCATGAATTTCCACCACGATTTGAGGAAGGTTTTGCTGTCTCAAGATCCTGAGTTTTTGAGGTTCACCAACTTGCCCATGGTCACTTAGCATATAAGTAACAAGGTCTGGCCTGGCTCCAAAGTGGCAGGGAAGACCTCCTACCAATTCTCATATGAGAGTGGCTCATACAGGTGAGTCAGCTGTGCTGGCTTCTAAGCCAGCCCCCTCTCGGTGGAGAGGCGGAGGTCTGTGCTTGCTGAACACATGTGGAAGTGTGACTGATGGAAAAATGGGGGCCAGGGCAGGGGGCCCTCTGGCTCCACTGATTTACGATTCTGAAACTCATCAGTCTCAAAGAAAATCTGCATTCTTCAAGCTTTTGCCTCCCTGTGGGGGCCTCTCATTCCTCTCTCTCTCTCCAATGTCAAGGCTCCTGGTCAGCTGCAGGGGAAACTTGTTTTAAGTTTTCTCCTAGGTCCAAACATGAACAACAAAAAAACATCTTTTCTCTTCTCTTGGCTTTCTTCCTTTTCCCTTCTCCTCTTGGTTATGTGTGAGATGCTATGGAATTTTCAGAGGAAAGGTTGAGAGGCCCAGGAAAGACTTTATGGGAATGAACAAGGAGTATTCAGAGCCTCCAAAACCCAGTGAAGTGGAGTGAAGCTTTTGGGACTAAGGGTAAAGGAAAACATGATAGGCTGTGTCCAAAGCTGCTCCCACTGGTAAGTCCACACTGGGCCCTCAATCCCCTCCCCAGGACACCCCTGCAGTTAGCAAATTTCCACGAGCACTGAGCCCCCAATCCCATGGACCTCACTATCCACCGGGGACACACAGGTAAACAGACACCTGTGACGGGGGAAGAATACAGACTGGGGAACTCAGAGCAGGGGCTCCCAGTGCAGATGTAGGGAATGATCAGGGAGAGGCTGAGGGAGACACAGGTGGAAGAGGGCAGAGTGGAAGTGCTGGTGGTGGCAGAATGCGTGGAGGCGAGGGCATTATAAAGAGGCCTGGAGGGAAGGGCCAGCCTGGCACATTCAAGGAGCCAGAGTAGGACTGAAATGGTAGGCGGGAGAGAGTGATAAAGGTTGAAGGTGGAGAAGTAGTCTGGGCTGGATCACAGAGGATTTTGAAAGCCATGCTAGGGAGGGGTGATCCATGGAGACTCCTGGGTTTAGGCTGCAGAAACATTTCTTCAAAAATTCTTTTCTATTATGGTTTATTATGGGATATTGAATACAGTTTCCTGAGCTACACAATATATCCATATATACATTGTTGAGTATCCATTCTATATATAACCATTGGCATTGGCTAATCCAAAACTCCCATTTCAGCCCTCCCCTGCCCCTTTCTCCTTGGTAAGCACAAGCCTGTTCTCTATGTCTGTGAGTTTGTTTCTATTTCATAGTTCATTTTGCCATATTTTAGATTCCATATATGTGATATCATATGACATTTGTCTTTGTCCGACTTCGCTTAGTATAATAATGTCTAGATCCACTCATGTTGCTGCAAATGGCATTATTTCATTCATTTTTATGGCCGAGTAGTATTCCAGTGTATACACGCACCACGTCTTCTTTATCCATCCCTCTGTCAATGGGCATTCAGCTGGTTCCCATGTCTTGGCTATTGTAAATAGTGCTGAAGAGAAAACCGGGGTTACAATTTTGTCTAGATATATGCCCAGGAGTAGGGTTACTAGCTCATATGGCAACTCTACTTTAAGATTTTTGAGTGGTTTCCATACTATGATCTCCATAGTGGCTGCATCAATTTACATGCCCACCGACAGTGTAGGAGGTTTAGGCTGAGCAATGTTCTGATGTTAGATTTCTAGAGTGATCTCAGTGACTGCTCTGAGGCTGCTCTGGAACCCCTTGCCTATGTCCACATTTTCTATTTTTGCAGGGCAACGCTGGGGGTGAGGGGAGCTTGGTGGTGCCCCCCCTTCAAATACTGACCCCCACACCTACAGTGTTTCCTCCTATCAGATGGTTCTGGGAGGGGATCAAAGTTTAGAGAGGTTTAGTGGCTAGTCTAAGGACCAGCAGCTACTTGGGGACTCTCTACCCTCCTGGATTTGAGCCCACATACATGGGATTCTATCGCTGATAGGATTTCCTTTTGGGAATTTGTCTCAGCCCTTTGCAAGGAATCCAATCCCACTGAACATATGCTTCAAGTTTGCCCAGCTTTCTGTAGTTTCATCTCCTAAGAGTCCTACTAAGCTCCACACCCAATAGAACTAGGAATCGACGGGACGGTCGTATTCTGGTAAGGTTGTACATATTTGGGTTACACTGTGATTTCAGCTGGGTTTTCTAGGTGGCTCGGCTGTAAAAGAATCCGCCTGCAATGCAGGAGACGTAGCAGACGCAAGAGACCGCGGGTTCGATCCCTGGGTTGAGTAGGTTCCCTGCAGTAGGAAATCTTCTCCAGTGTTCTTGCCTGGAAAATTTCATGGATAGAGGAGCGTGGCCGGCTACAGCCCATGGGGCTGCAAACAGTCAGACACGACTGAGTACACACACGTGATTCCATCAGGGATGGTACTGGGAGGAGGATGGCTGGGCTGACCGCCCACCGGGGCGTGGTGGGGGCGTGTAGTTCACTTGCGAAAGCGCAGGCAGTGTCCATCAGCGCCAACTTCCTTTACAGCCGAGGCTGTAGCGGCCCCTTGTGGCCATTTTGCTCTTGAGGCAACCGGAAGGAAAGGAAATCGAAGTCGTTCTGCTGCTGCTGCTGCTAAGTCGCTTCAGTCGTGTCCGACTCTGTGCGACCCCATAGACGGCAGCCCACCAGGCTCCCCCGTCCCTGGGATTCTCCAGACAAGAACACTGGAGTGGGTTGCCATTTCCTTCTCCAATGCATGAAAGTGAAAAGTGAAAGTGAAGGCGCTCGGTCGTGTCTGACTCTTAGCGACCCCATGGACTGCAGCCTACCAGGCTCCTCCATCCATGGGATTTTCCAGGCAAGAGTACTGGAGTGGGGTGCCATTAAGTTGTTCAGTCGTGTCCAACTCTTAGCGACTCCATGGACCGTAGCCTGCTAGGCTTCTCCATCCATGTGATTTTCCAGGCAAGAATACTGGAGTGGGTTGCCATTTCCTTCTCCATGGGATCTTCCCGACCCAGGGATCGAACCCGAGTCTACGGCATTGCAGGAAGACTACCGTCTGAGCCACCAGGGAAGCCGAGGAAACGGAGTGTCAGACAAATTACAGTTTCAGGACTGGGAGGAGAGGTACCTTTTCTTAGATGGCCTCCCCGACTCCTTTGTTGTCCAGAGAGGGATAGACACACGCCCAGGGTCCCACAGCTAAAACCGTGGTCTTTGGATTTCCAGCTCTTCTGCGGCTCTTCTTCCTGTACTATTCTCAGCTCAGTGCCCGTTTGCTCTCCATAGGGAGGCCAGGGAGTAGCCTGGAGAGTCTGGCCTGCCCTTTCACAGGCAGACCTTTCCTTCCCTCTCCGAACTAAGTGCAGGGATGCAGAAAGGGGAGGGCCCTATCTGGTGACAGAGCGGCGAGTCCCCATGCGGCCTCCAGGGGGCGCTGTGACACCGAGTTGGCCTGGTCCTGGGAGTCGGCGCAGGCGGAGCCGGCTCAGCCTCCTGAGGACAAAGAGAGCTGCCGGCCCCAGGAGTTTGTTAAGTTAGCCCGGTGGCAGGCAGCCTATTTTGTAGGAAGCCAGTGGCTGGCTCCAGGGTGGACACCTCCTCCTTTTGCTGCTCAGATGCCAGCTTCTGCTCTGCCTTGCAATCCCCTCTTCGCTTTGAACCTCTCCATAGCCTGGGGTAGGTGGGGAGGGGTGGGGGCGTAGTAGGTAGGATCGATGGCTCTGGTAGACAGACTGGGAAACAGAGGGGCTGAGGGATTGCCCAGGACCAGCTGGCTGCAGAAAGACAGTGCTGGGACTCCATCCAGTGCTTTGGATGTTCCATCCAGCACCCTTTCCTACATATTTGTGACTTCCCCTGAGTTTGGCTCATGGTAGATATATGAAGGATGTTGTGGCACCAGGCATGGGGTTTTGGAGTCAGCTCCACTGCCACCTGCCTCTGTGGCCCTCAGCAAGTCTCTTCCCTCTCTGTGCCTCAGTATTATCTGTGAAATGCGTGTAATGACCTCCCTGGGATGTTGGAGATGCGGGTGCTGCCGGGTCCAAGCTGGCACATCAGAGCCCCACTGTGTTTCGAAGCAGGAGCAACCTTCCCTGGACTCTGGGGTGCAGAGTGTGGTCCAATGTCACCCTGGCTGCTGGAGCCAGTGCAGAGATGGAGCTGAGAAAGGCCAGGGCTGGAGGGGTCAGGGGTAGGGGAGGGTGTGAGGGATGCAGGGTGAGTCACTTAGCCCAGATGCCGGGGAGTGAAGGGGCAGGAGTGCTGGGCCAGCCAGGCCTGGCAGCACCAGGCACAAGGCCACCCTGCGGAAGGAGGCTGGGCCATGGCACTGCGCCAGCCCCACCCCACCAGCTTCCCAGGAGCAGGGGTGGAGCCCAAGGAGAAATGTGCCCTGGGACCTCTCGAAGTGTGGGAGAATGGGGGGAGTGGGGTCTGGAAACCTGACGGGGGTGAGGGTCAGTCTGCTTTCCTTTCCCTGCTGCCCACCCCCTTGTGCTAGCCCCCCTTGCTAAAGCTTTTCTTCCTGCCTGTATGGCTAGGAGTGGAGGAGAATGCTCTGTGGGCCTCTCCTCCCAGGTGGGGTCACCATCTAAGACAGACAGACAGAGTCAGTGTCCACAAGAGCACCAGGCCCCTTGCAACTGACTTTCCTCTTGGGCTTCAGCCACGCCTGTACAGGTCAGGGTGCCCACAGGATACTATGGCTCTTGAGGTCAGCTGAATGGATTTTCCAGAAAGAACTATTTTCAGAGGTCTGGACAGGAACAGGGATGGAGTAGCAACCAGAGGGCAGCATGGGAGCTGGAGGGAAAAGTGGAGGAGGGGGCAGTGTGATGGGAGCTGGTGGGGACTGCTCTTCAGAGACAGTGACCACAGCTGCCCGGTGGGGGAGTACATGCCTGGCCACTCTCTTCCCTCCTGTCCACCTCCTGCAGATGTCTCCCATTGGCTGATTCAACCTGGCAGCCAGACATCAGCCTTTGGAGCACAAGCAGGGCCAAACAGCGTGGAGAATAGATCTGGAAGGATGCAGAATCATCAGGCCGATGGGGACACAAATATTAATAGCCAGGCCCTGCCCTCAAGGAGCTCATCATCTAGTAGAGGGGATAAGAGCCCAACTACCTCTCAACAGAAGAACTATACAAAAAGATCTTAATGACCCAGATAATCAAGATGGTGTGATCACTCACTTAGAGCCAGACGTCCTGGAATGTGAAGTCAAGTGGGCCTTAGGAAACATCACTACAAACTAAGCTAGTGGAAGTGATGGAATTCCAGCTGAGCTCTTTCAAATCCTAAAAGATGATGCTATGAAAGTGCTGCACTCAATATGCCAGCAAATTTGGAAAACTCAGCAGTGGCCACAGGTCTGGAAAAGGTCAGTTTTCATTCCAATCCCAAAGAAAGGCAATCCCAAAGAAAGGCAATGCCAAAGAATGTTCAAACTACCACACAATTGCACTCATTTCACATGCTAGCCAAGTAATGCTCAAAATCCTTCAAGCTAGGCTTCAACAGTATGTACAAGCTGGATTTTGAAAAGGCACAGGAACCAGAGATCAAATTGCCAACATCCACTGGATCATAGAAAAAGCTAGTGAATTTCAGAAAAACATCTACATCTACTTCCTTGACTCTGCTAAAGCCCTTGATTGTGTAGATCACAAAAAATTGTGGAAAATTCTCAGGGAGATGGGAATAGGGAAACCTGTATGCAGGTCAAGAAGTAACAGTTTTTTATTGCTTCTTGGAATAATGGGCTGGTTCCAAATTGGGAAAGGAGTACGTCAAGGCTGTGTATTGTCACCCTGCTTATTTAACTTATATGCAGAGTACATTATATGAAATGCTGGGCTGGACGACGTACAAGCTGGAATCAAAATTGCCAGGAGAAATATCAATAACCTCAGATATGCAGATGACACCACCATTATGGGAGAAAGTCAAGAAGAATTGAAGAGCCTCTTGATGAAGGTGAAAGAGAATTGAAAAAGCTGGCTTAAAACTCAGCATTCGAAAAACGAAGATCATGGCATCTGGTCCCATCACTTCATGGAAAATAGATGGGAAAAAACTGGAAACAGTGACAGACTTTATTTTTTGGGCTCCAGAATCACTGTGGACAGTGCCTGCAGCCATGAAACTAAAAGACACTTGCTCCTTGAAAGAAAAGCTATGACCAACCTAGACAACATATTAAAAAGCAGAGACATTACTTTGCCTACAAAGGTCCATCTAGTCAAAGATATGGTTTTTCCAATAGTCATGTACAGATATGAGAGCTGGACAATAAAAAAGGCTGAGCACCAAAGAATTTATGCCTTTGAGTTGTGGTGCTAGAGAAGACTCTTGAGAGTCCCTTGGACTGCAAGGAGATGAAACCAGTCAGTCCTAAAGGAAATCAACCCTGAAAAATCATTAGAAGGACTGGTGCTGAAGCTGAAGCTCCAATACTTTGGCCAACTGATGTGAAGAGCTGACTCACTGGAAAAGACCCTGATGCTGAGGAAGACTGAAGGCAGGAGGAGAAGGGGATGACAGAGGGTGAGATGGTTGGATGGATCACCGACTTGACGGACATGAGTTTGAGCAAACTCTTGGAGATGGTGGACAGGGAAGCCTGGCATGGAGCAGTCCACGGGGTCAGAAAGAGTTGGATATGACTGAGTGACTGAACAACAACAACCGCTCACCAGATGGGGAGAAGACAGCCCAGGGGAGGGTCAGATAAAGCACCAGACAGGCTCAGAGGAGGGAAGGAGTTGGGGTGGGGAGGATGCCAGAGGTCCCAGAGGCTTGAAAGAAGTGGTATTTTGGTTTCCGATTGAAAAAGTTACCTCAAACTTAGTATCTTAATACAAACTCAATATCTTATAGTTCTAAAGGAGGGAAGTCTGAAATGGGTCCTATGGGCCAAAATCAAGGTGTTATCAGAACTGTGTTCATTCTGGAGGTTTTAGGGGAGGATGGGTTTCCTTGTCTTTTCTAGCTTAGAGGCTGTGTTCCTTGGCTCATGGCCCCTTTCTCCTTCAGGGTGCATCTCTCCAACCTCTGTTTCCATGGTTACCTCTCCTGTCTCTGATTTTGACCACCTTGCTTCCCTCTTATAAGAACCCTTGCGATTGCACTGAGCCCATTTAGATGGTTCGGGATACCCTGTCCATCTCCAGATCTTTAACTTAATCACATCTGCGTGCCCCCCTTTTGCAATGGGAGATGCATATTCATAGCTCCTGGGGATTAGGACTTGCACATCTGTGGAGGGTCCCAGTGGGCACTGGAGCAGGGGTAGGGTTAGATCTCTGATGGTAGAGGGTGAGGACACTGCAAGTGGAGAGACGGCCCGGCAGGGGCAGGGGCATGAGGACAAAAGCAGCTGCTGCCAGTGCCTTGGGCCTGATTGCAGAAACAGGGAGAACAGGCCTGAAAAGCCGAAAGTGCCTGCTCCATTTCCAAACAAACATAGATGACCTCTGATTTGAAGGGGCAAAGATTGCCTCAGAGGGACGGAGGGGCTGGGGTGGGCCCTTTGGGTGCTGGTTAGTATCACTGTTAACTGTTCATTCCACTGCTTCCCTAGTGGCTCAGACAGTAAAGAATCCGTCTGTAACGTAGGAGATGCAGGTTCAGTCCCTGGGTCGGGAAGATCCCCTGGAGGAGGGCATGGCAACCCACTCCAGTATTCTTGCCTGGAGAATCCCACAGACAGAGGAGGCTGTCGGGCTATGGCCCACAGGGTCAAACGGTGTTGGACACAACTGAAGGGACACAGTACACACACACGCACCACCGCTTCACTGAGGGGCTGCTGCTGCTGCTAAGTCGCTTCAGTCGTGTCCGACTCTGTGCGACCCCAGAGACGGCAGCCCACCAGGCTTCCCCGTCCCTAGGATTCTCCAGGCAAGAACACTGGAGTGGGTTGCCATTTCCTTCTCCAATGCATGAAAGTGAAAAGTGAAAGGGAAGTCGCTTAGTCATGTCCGACTCCTAGCAACGCCATGGACTGCAGCCTACCAGGCTCCTCCATCCATGGGATTTTCCAGGCAAGAGTACTGGAGTTGGGTGCCATTGCCTTCTTCAATTGAGGGACTAGTCATGGCCAATTTGGCCTGTATAATTGTCCCTCAGTGGCTGTTCTCAGCCCCAGGGCTGAGAGCTTTAGAATCAGCACTACTCTTTCCCCTGCAGAAGTGCAGGTCTGGGCTTGTCTCCCCTCCGTGGCCTTCCCAGCCTCCACACCGCTGATTTCCTCCTTCTTTCCTCCAGCTGTACTCGCCAGCTGCACCTAACTGCTCCCAGCTCCAGAACGCCCTGCATTCATTGACAAAAATCTGCGTCGGCTGAGTGGCCTCCCATGCAGGGCTGGGGGTCATATCCCATTCCATCCTCTTACTGGTGTTACACCCATCAACTATAGAAGACTCTTCATGTGCCAGGCACTGTTCATTATATTACATATGATTTTTATTTATCTCCCACAAACTCTGAGTTGGGTGCTATTAACCCCATTTCAGAGATGAGGAAACTGAGGTTCTGAAAGGTCAAGTAACTGGCCTTGGATGATGTGGCCTTAAATAGTGGATCCGTGAATCAAACCCAGGCCACATTTTATGGGAGAGGAAACTGAAGCTTGGGGAGGTGGAACAACTGGACCGGGCTAATAAGTAGTACTTAAATCAAGGTGTGGCTCGTTTCAAAGGCCAGCTTGTCACTGTCCTGCCAGACAGTCACTGAGTAATCTTAACTGCTGCACTGCACTGCTTAGCCTCTGCCCTGGAGTATTTGTACAGAGCTTCCCTTCCCCCACCTCTACCTCGCCCACTATACGGGGAGCGGGCCAGGGAATGGGCCTGGATCTCTTTCATCTCTGTATTCTGCAGCTGGTGCAGGGCCTGGCTCAGAGCACACACGCAGCAGATGAATAAGGCAATGAATGATGCTTTCTGGGCATGGCTCTGGACCCGGGTCAGGGTGGCCACCTGCAGCCACCGAGGTCCAGAGGCACTGCAGTCTTGAGCCCTACGGGGCCCAGGCTTGGGTCTCAGGTCATCCAAATTTCTTAGCAGATCTGAAAGCCTAATTTTTTTTTTTTTAACAAATGTACTTTACATGCAGTTTTTGGAAGAGGTGTGTACATGTTCAGTCACTAAGTTGTGTTCAACTTAGCAACCCTATAGTACTACATGCAAAATATAGTACACAATTTATTTTTAATTTTTAAGATATTTATTTATTTGGCCCAGTATCAGGTCTTAGTTGCAGCATGTGGGATCTAGTTTCCTAACCAGGGATAGAATCTGGGCCTCCTGCATTGGGAGCAGAGAGTCTTATCCAGGGAAATCCCTTGCAGTACAAAACTTAAAAGTATGAAGGATAGACAACAAAAATGTTAGTCTTCCTGCATTCTTTGACTTCAGCCTCCCAGATCCCCTCCCAGGAAGCTTCCCTTGCTGTCACTTTCATGGGTATTTTTCTGGAACTGTCCTGTGCATACACAGATATACGTGTGTCCAAGTTCTTCCCTGGAGCACATATATCAAGGGTAGCAAATAATTTTCTTTGCTCTGCTATCTTAATTCTTGATCTAACAAAGTATTTGGAAGATCTTTCTATCAGTACCATATAGAGCTACCTCACTCTTACTGATGGTTGCACAGGTTTCTATTGTATCAAGGTATCATATAATGGGTATTTAGATGTTTCCACCTTTTACTATTATAAATAACACTGCAATGAATATGCTAGGATGTCATGTCGTTTTGCATGTGTGCAAAAATATACTCAAAAGGTAAGTACCTATAAGAGAAGTTGACAGGTCAAAGGATTATATTTAAAATTTTGATGGAAGTTGGAAATCACTGTTTAGAGAGTTTATACTGATTTTCCTCCTACTAACAATGGGTGGATTTTTCAGTTCCCCATATGCCTAACAGGGCTTCCCCGGTGGCTCAGACAGTAAAGAATCTGCCTGCAATGTGGGAGACTCGGGTTCAGTTCCTGGGTTGGGAAGATCTCCTGAAGAAAGAACTGCCAACTCACTCTAGTATTCTCGCCTGAAGAATCCTGTAGACAGAGGAGCCTGGTGGGCTACAGTCCATGGCGTTGCAAAGAGTAGGACCTGAGCGACTAGCACGTGTGCGTGAAAACACACACACACACACAGAGACACATATGCCTAACAGACAGGAAGTTATCCATCCTTTTCATCTTTACCAATCTGACATGTAAAAAATGAGAAATCATGGTAGTCTAAATTTGTATTTGTCTTATTGGAGTGAGGTTGAATATTTTCATATGTCTAAATGCAATTTGTGTATCCTTTTCTGGGAACTGTTTGCTCACTTACTTGGCTCCATTTTTCTTCCTGGATTGCTGATCTCTTAGCTGCTTATTTGTATGAACTCTTTCAATGTCTTCAGGCTGTTGGCATGGGTTCACGCTACAGCTCGCAAATACTTCCCCTTGGTTGTTCCCACAAGTTCTGTAGTGAAAGGCTTCCTGCTTATCAGTTTATACCTTTGGCTCCAGTTATAGCCTCCTTATTTTATCTCCTCCATAATTATTCCTCATCTTCCAAGAAACTTTCACTCATATAACCAGATTTAAAGTTTATAATTTCCATGCAAAATGAAGTTTGATTTTCTCATTAGTATTGAGAGACAGTTCTCCACGGATCTCTTGTATTTACGCTCATCTGCAACGGGGAGGCACTGACAGTTTTTGTTCTGGTCTGTTTTTTCAAGGGTATTTTAGTCATGAACTTTCATCCACACACTTATGGTCAATTAATCTTTGACAAAGGAAGCAAGAATATACTGTACAGAAAAGACACTCTCTTCAGCCAGTGGTGCTTGGAAAGCTGGATCAGTTCAGTTCAGTCGCTCAGTCGTGTCCGACTCTTTGTGACCCCATGAATCATAGCACACCAGGCCTCCCTGTCCATCACCAACTCCTGGAGTTCACTCACACTCAGGTCCATCGCGTTGGTGATGCCATCCAGCCATCTCATTCTCTGTCATCCCCTTCTCTCCTGCCCCCAATCCCTCCCAGCATCAGAGTCTTTTCCAATGAGTCAACTCTTCGCATGAGGTGGCCAAAGTACTGGAGTTTCAGCTTTAGCATCAGTCCTTCCAAAGAAACACCCAGGACTGATCTCCTTTAGAATGGACTGGTTGGATCTCCTTGCAGTCCAAGGGACTCTCAAGAGTCTTCCCCAATACCACAGTTCAAAAGCATCAATTCTTCAGCGCTCAGCTTTCTTCACAGTCCAACTCTCACATCCATACCTGACCACTGGAAAAACCATAGCTGGATAGCCACATTTGAATCAATGAAGTTAGAACACCCCCTCACACCACAAACAAAAATAAACTCAGGATGGTTTAAAGGCCTAAATATAAGACAAAATACATAAAACCTTTAGAAGAAGACATGGGCAAAATGTTCTCTGACATAAATTGTAGCAATGCTTTCTTAGGTCAGGCTCCCAAGGCAAAAGAGATGAAAACAAAAAGAAACAAATGGGACCTAATCAAACTTAAAGGCTTTTGCACAGCAAAGGAAGCCATAAACAGAACAGAGAGACAGCTTATGGACTGGGAGAAAATATTTGCCCTGTGGCCAACAAAGGCTTAATTTCCAAATTAAGCTCATACAACTCAATATCAAAGAAACCAACAGCCCAATCAAAAAATGGGCAGAAGGCCTATATAGACATTTCTCCAAAGAAGACAGACAGGTGGCCAACAGGCACACAGCTGTGAAACCCCAAGCTTTGGGAAACCAAGCTTCTTTTAATGAGAAGATGCTCAATATTGCTAGTTACTAGAAAAATGCAAATCAAAACTACATCTCACATCTGTTAGAATGGCCGTCATCAAAAAGTCTATAAACAATAAATGCTGGAGAGGGTGTAGAGAAAAGGGAACCCTCCTACACCATTGGTGGGAATGTAAATTGATGCAGTCACTGTGGAAAACAGTATGGAGGTTCCCTAGAAAACTAAAATTAAAATTGCCATATGATCCTGCAATTCCACTCTTGGGTATATATCTGGAAAGACAAAAACTCTAATTTGAAAAGATACACGCACCCCAATGTTCATAGCAGCACTGTTTATCATAGTCAAAACATGGAAGCAACCTAAGTATCTATCAATGGATGAATGGATAAAGAAGATGAGTAGATAATATATATGAATATATATTGGTAGAAAAAAGAGTGAAATATTGCCATTTGTGGCAACATGGATGGACCTAGAAAATACCATACTGAGTGAAATAAGTCATACAAAGATGAATATTATATGATATCACTTATATATCAAAAGTGAAAAACATAAACGAATTCCTTTACAAAGCAGAAACAGACACACAGAAAACAAACATGTTTATCAAAGGGCAGGAGTAGGGAGAGATAAATTAGGAGGGTGGGATTAACAGATACATACCACTATATATAAAATAGATCAATAGTAAGGATTTACTAAATAGCACAGGGAACTATTGGGTTTCCCAGGTGGCTCAGTGATCAAAGAATCTGCCTGCCAACGCAGGAGATGTGGGTTCAACCCCTGGGCCTGGAAGATCCTCTGGAGGGGGAAATTGCAACCCACTCCAGTATTCTTGCCGGGAATATCCACAGATAGAGGAGGCTGGCGGACTACAGTCCATGGGGTTGCAAAGAATCAGACATGACTGATAGACTGAACAACACCCCCCCCACCCCCGCCCACACACACACATAGAGGGGACTATATTCAATATCTTGTGATAACTTATAGTGGAAAAAAACTGACAAAATATGTATAACTGAATCACTTTTGCTGTGCCTCTGAAACTAACTCAATATTGTAAATCTACTCTACTTCAATTTTTTAAAAAAGCAGTAAACTTTCTTGGAAGATAGAGATAGCATTTCCGTCTTGAGCAGAGGCAAGTTTTTGCTTTTTGTTTTTTTAAAATTTAACTGGTCTGTATAAATTATTCTAGTTCCGCTGGAGGAAAGATCAAATAGGTTTGCTTGTAGTTCGTTGTGAGAAGCTTGGTTTCCCAAAGCTTCGGGTTTCTCAGCTGTGATGCAAACCCATTGTATACGTAGCAGCTGGTTGGATTAAGCTTTGTGTTGTCCCTGTGGTACTTGAGACTGGGGGCGGGGCGAGAGGAATCAATGCAAATATGAAGCTTGAGTGGCTTGTTGTACTGTGAGTTATGAGGTCCTTTGTCTCTGACCTGGGAATCTCATGTCTTCTGCCAGAGTTCACAAAACTGTGGCAGGCTACCTTGTTAGATTGCAAAAAAGAGTAAATCTCAGACTCTTATAGTTCTTGACAGTTTGACAGCTGGGCAAAATGAGGCTTTGATCATCAGAGCCTCCCAAGGTCATCCAGTTAGACAGCAGCAAAACTGGGCCTGGAACTGGGCCTCTTACTCCACACCCCAAGCTGCGGTCATGTTAGCAGAGCCTTCCCCTGCTGGCAGATAAGTTGCCTATGGCTAGGCTTCTCCGGGCCGATTTATCTTTGTGTTTCTTGCATCTCCCAGGTGGTTTCAAAACAGGAATTTGAGGGATCTCATTCTTGGGCTGCTGCTGCTGCTGTTGCTAAGTCGCTTCAGTCGTGTCCGACTCTGTGTGACCCCAGAGAAGGCAGCCCACCAGGCTCCCTCATCCCTGGGATTCTCCAGGCAAGAACACTGGAGTGGGTTGCCATTTCCCTCTCCAAGCATGAAAGTGAAAAGTGAAAGTGAAGTCGCTTAGTCATGTCTGACTCTTACTCTTCACAATCCCATGGACTGCAGCCTACCAGGCTCCTCCATCCATGGGATTTTCCAGGCAAGAATACTGGAATGAGATGCCATTGCCTTCTCTGCATTCTTGGGCTAGTGGTTCTCAAACTTCAGCAAGACTTAGAATTACCTGGAGGAGCATACTGAAAAAGGAGACTTATTAAAAAATGTATGGACTTTCCAGGTGGTCCAGTGGTTAAGAACCTGCCTTGCAATGCGGAGGACATGGGTTCAGTCCCTGACTGGGGAACTAAGATCCCACATTCCCGAGCAACTGAATCTGCTGGCCACAACAACTGAGCTCTCACGCTACAACTTGACGGTCTATGTGCTGCAAAGAAAGATCCTGCAGCGAAGATCTTGTGTGCCACAATGAAGACCTGATGCAGCCAGATAGATGAATAAATAAATAAAATTTTAAAAAATGTAGGCTCACCTTTCTGGAACTTTCCACCCATCTGCTACCTTGGTGTCCTCACTCTATTTACCCAGGGGTCTGCTCATCCCAGGTCTCACTCAGGCTGCTCTCCTTCCCCGAGTTCCATCAGCCCTTCACACACGTCCCTCCTCTGTCCCCAGCCTGCCACCTGCTCTTGTCAGGAGCCTGCAATGTTTACCCCTGTCTTTTCCATGAGCTCAGCTCTTCCCTGGGGGCAGACAGCCTGGATCCAGGGTAACTGCCTGCTGGTCTCAGTTTGGCGGGAAACCAGCTATGTGACCTCAGGCAGGCTGAGTCCATCTCCTGTCTTGTCTCCAGATCTGCAAACAGAGTTGGGGGAAAGCGCCAGTCGTCGAGCTTTAGAAGAGGGTGAACCCTCGGCTCAAGCCAAACTTTATGGGAAACTGAGTGTGCAAAACCAGTGAAAGCAGAGCTGCTTTGGGTGGAGGAGCGTGTGTGTAAGTGTGTCTGTATGTGTGAGCACGTGAGTATGTGATTATATGAGTTGGAGAGTATATGCACATGTGTGCATGTGTGAAGGTGTGTGCATATGTGGGTGAGTGAGTGAATGAGTGTGATAGTGAGTGTGTGAGTGTGAGTATATGAGTGTATGTGTGAACATGTGATTGAGTGTGGAGAGTGTGTGAGAGCATGTTTGGGTGTGTACATGTGTGCCTATGTATGGGTGTGTGAGTGAGCCAGTGTGTACACACCTGTGTGACAGTAAGTGAATGATGGTGTATATATGTGTGTGATTGTGAGCGTGTGAGTGTGTATGGTTAGCAGCAGGTCTGCTCAGCTGGCACCTCTCATGTCACACTTGGAAACGAGAAGATTTCTGCCCTCCTGTACCACTGGTGTAGGGATTTCATCTGACTGATCTCGCCAGGCCTGTAGCAGAGATTGACTGTATTTCTTAGAGGTCAAGATTATGGGAAAGAGCAGGTAACGGCAGGCAGGCCTTGCAGGAATGGCAAGTTCCGGATTCCGGAGCCTCCTGACTCTTCCCCCTCCCTGACTCGGATCCTTCTGAAACCCCAAGCACAGATCTGTGTGCCTGAAGGTGTTGGTTTCTGTGTGCTGGGGGGCCTCTCTGTGTGTTCACTGAGCTGGGACTCATATCTTCCCTGGGTGTTCTGGTCTCTGTAGGCCCCTGCCCTAATCCTGGACCAAGCCTGCCGAGGAAGCCCCCATCCCCTTCCCAACCCCAGCACATTCCACTGGAGGGGGCTGGGGATCAGGCTGTGGCTCCACGGCTGGTCCCCAGCCTTTTCTGGTGGCGGTTGGGAGGCCTCAGGCTGGTGTTCTGGTGCCCTGGTGAGGTCTGAGGCTGGCACCCCATAGTGCTGCCTAGAATGGCAGTGAGGCGCCCAGAGGAGCCAGTGAGGTTTTGTCCTCTGTTACTGGCCTGTGTATGTGTGTGTGTGTGTTGGGTGGGGGGGTGGTGGGTGTGGGTGTGGGTGTCTTTTCCATCCCAAATGACTGTCGGTTGATCAAAATGCCCCTTGGATACTAGGCTCTTGACAGAGGATGGGGCCTCAGCTGTTTTCTCTCTGGGCAAAGGGCCTCTCCCCCAGCTAACCCAGCACTCCTTCGTTCCCAGCTTCTGTCTGGCAGTCCAGCTCGTTATGGGATTCTTTGTGGTTTCTGTTTAATGAATGTTTATCCTGTAGCCGGCTGGAGCCAGGAAGAGCCAGGAAGAGTCCAGAGGAGGCAGAAGGGGTCAAGGATCAACGTTCTGTCTCTAGAGTGGCTCTCAATTCAGCCGCTCACAAGAATGTACCCCCCACCCCCAACACAAACCCTTCCACCACCCCTCCTCCAGGGAAGAAGCAATTTTTCCAGGAACTAGGCTAACCTGGCCAACCCTCCCTCAATCTATTGGGTCCCACTTGCCAACTTAGGACTGGTGGAACCTGGGGCAAGTCAGAATTGAAAAAATAGAAACACCTCCACCCCCAATTATAGAGCTGATACACAATCTTTGTTGCTCTGTTGAAATTTTGGGAAATGCATATTCTGGTTTTCCCAGAACCTCCCTTCTCCCAGCCCTGACTGTGCGCTTTATGGGGCCAGGACCAGTGTGGACACAGCCTGTCTTTCCCCTTCCGATAGTGGGCATCAGCGCTGGTAGATGTGAGCACAGTGGGTGGTTGGTGAGTAGAACCCAATCAGAAACTAATTCCACCAGGACTTCTTCCAAAGCAGTTCCAGGGATGACCCTGGGGGTGGTGAGTGACTACTGACCTTCTGGAGAGGGGATCAGATAAGTCAGGCTCCAGACCAGTCTGCCGACTGTGGTGAAATCCCAGGCTCAGGCCCTAAGCTAGGCGCCCTCCGGGTTTCCCTTCCCTGTCTCGAGCTCCGTGTGACTCCATTAGCCCCACCTCTGGCCTCTGTCCTCAGGATACAACCCAGGTCAGACCTCTTCTCACCAACCTTGCACATCTCCTTGGAACCAGCCCCCAGCTTCTCTGCCTGGCCTTTTAAGAATCTCTTATCAGATCTCCAGCTCCCTTCCTTGACTCCTGGTCTGGAGAGCCAGAGGGATCCCAGGTTTCCTCTCAACAGAACCCCTTTACTGTCGGAATAAGAGAAAACATGCATGAGGCAGGATGCTCAGGGCTGGTGCACTGGGATGACCCTGAGGGAAGGGATGGGGAGGGAGGTGGGAGGAAGGGTCAGGATGGGGAACACATGTACACCCACGGCTGATTCATGTGAATGTATGGCATAACCCACCGCAATATTCTAATTAGCAAACAAAAAAAGAAAACAGTGAAAGTGTTAGTCGTGTGCAAATCTTTGAGACCCCATGGACTGTAGCCCACCAGCCTCCTCTGTCCATGGGATTCTCCAGGCAAGAATATTGCAGTGGGTTGCCATTTTTTTCTGCAGGTTCAGAATTAAGCCCTCTCCCTGATAAGACTGCAGGCCTGTCTGCTGGCCTCTTGCGGGCCTTGCCTCCTGGCCTCTTGTAGGCCTTGCCTCCTGCATGCCAGCCCCTGGCACACAGCATATACCTCTCCACCCTGGGCATTCTTCCTCAGGGGGTCTGGCCTTGCTGTACATTCTGCCTGGTCCCCAGGGATCTGGAGGCTTCTCTGTCTCCCTCAGGTCTCTATCCACATGCCATCTCCTCAGGGACCTTCTCTCCCCACCTTCCACGGCTCCCCCCATCACCCTTCACCCCTTCCCTTCTTTGCTTCTTCCCATGAGCCCCTCACTCCTAGAATCACACTGTCTGCCTCACCCAGAATGAAAGTTCAGGAGGGCAGGGAGCTTTTGACTGCTTTCTTCTAGAAGCACAGAGTCTACAGGGTAGTCCATAATTATTGGTTGAATGAAAAAAAGTGGTCTCCCTTTTCTTCATCTTTTCCAGCAAACAATCATTAAGCATTTACTTGTGCTGGCGTCAGCCTGGGGCCAGATGCAGCCAGCAGGCTCTGTCTAGCTGCGGAGACAGAGCTGGGACATGTAATGGGGTTGAGTCCAGGGGTGAGTCCAGGGGACGAGTCTGGAGGCCAGGGGTAGGGGTGGCTGAGAAAAACTGGTCTGGCCTGAGTGCATCAGGTGGATGTCCCAGAGGAGATAATGCCCAGGCTGAGTGCTGAAAGAGGAACCAGAGTTACTGGCATCCAGGTGAAATGAGGAGGCCAGTGAGGAGGCTGGTGAGAAAGGAGGATGCTCCAGGCTTGAGGAAGGGCCTGCTCCCCTCCTGGAGGGCAGGGATGTGGCCCCCACGTGTTAGCCTCTGGTGCACGGCAGCTGTTTGCTGAAAATGCCGAGATAGCTGGTGTCCAGAACCACAGCTGATTTTGAGGAAGACAGTTTCAGTTCCTGCACAGGAGTCTTGCCATGCGGAGCTCAGCTAGGGCTCTGTAGGGTTCACCTAGGGATTCTGAAATGAAAGAAACCCACATCCCAGAGTTTCTGCCCCTAAGGAGGCAGCGCTGATTCCCTTGAGGATGTTGGTGCCAGGGCAGATGGCCCACCCAGGAGACCACTGTGGGCTCTGGGAAATCAGAGGAGATGTGGGACATTTTTCTTTCTCTCTGCTCTGTGTCTGGCTCTCCCCAGGTCCCAGTCTATGTGGTACGGGCTGAGGTTTGGCACAGGGCTCCAAATAGGGCCCAGGTAGCCCAGGGCCAGGGAAGAGGCAGAGAGAAGCACCACTGGCTAAGTGACCAGCCAGGGCCCTCCCTGTGTGGAGAGGAGCTGAACCTGGTCACGTACACTCAGCCCTGTGGGGGATGACAGGGCAGGGAGAGGCCACTCCTGTTTTTCTGAGTGTGGAATGTGGCACGTGGGGCGAGGCTGACCCTCTCCCTCCCCCACTGGCCTGGACCTCAGGCAGTTCCCTAACACTCAGTGCTCCTTGCCTTTCTCTATGCTTGGCCCTGGTTCCCGTCAGGCTGGTTTTTCCTCCCCTGGGGACTTCAAGAGGAACACCGGGGGTCATGCTGGCCCAGACAGCCATGACCCACCTTCCCTGGGTTCCCACTTGGGGGAAGTGACAGCGATGAGCTGCTGCAGATGGAGCTGGACCTGGACTGGGGGGGGAGCTCCCGCCCCCACTGTTGGCCTCAGTCCCCATGACATCAGCTACCTGGCCTGAGGAAGGCCTTGAGTTGCTCATAGTATGGCCAGTCATTTCTTGTCTCTGCGTTACTCTCCATCATCATTCCAGGATTGATGGATCTTCTTTGTCTCTAACGGGGACTATTGCAACAGACCCTAACCTGGTCTCCCTACACTTGGCCATGCCTCGCTCATCCCACCGACCCATTCAACACGTGGAACCCTTGGCAATTTCTAAAATATGAATTTGACCACATCACACCCCTGGTTAAAATGACTTTCCACTGTCTTCGGGATAAATCAACTCCCTGGCTGAACTTACAGCACCTGGGGCCTCTTCCCTGGCCTTCCCCTCCCCCGCATGTCCCCAGCCAAACCAAACGACCACTGGCCCGGTAGCAGTGACCCCACTCTCCCAGGGCCTCATGCCCGACAAACACCAACAGGTGTTTCAGCCTCTTGCTCAAGGGCAGTGCCCTCTGTGAAGCATCTCACTCCCAGGCAGACATGACGGCTCCCTCCCGTTGCCCCCACCTGCCCCTTCTCCAGAACAATTCTAAGCACCCACATACTCGATTATACTGATTTGTTTGAGATCCACATGCCTACTGGCTCAACAGTTCTAGAATGGTGGCCCACATAGTGTCTGCTCGCTCCAGCACCCCTAGAAACCCCCCAGTTGTTTCAGAAAGTCACCCCAAAATGCCTCCCATGTGCTCTCAAGGTGGCTGCTGGTTGCAGGCTCAGGTGAGGGCAGTCACTCCAGGTCCAGCCCCACTTTCCACATCACATGCAATACTCAGGGAGGCTGCCTGCTCATCGTGAGAATCTCTAGATCCCTGTCAGAGGATGACACCAGCGTGTCCCTAAGGCTTCCCATCCTCGGGTACCCAGAACAGAAGGAGCTCCTTCCAGGTCCAAGTCATACCAACTGGAGCAGCCTTCCTGCACCCACACTCTTTCCAAATCCCGCTTAAAAAGTTCTGTCTTAGGACTTCCCTGATGGTCCAGTGGATAAGACACCCAGTTTTCACTGCAGGGGGCAGGGGTTCGATTCCTGCTCAGGGAACTAAGATCCCACATGCCTCCCATTGTAGCCAAAAAAAGAAAGAAGGAAAAGTTCTGATGCCTTCTCTTCCCTTTTCACCCCCTTGCCTCATAAAGAAGGAAAATCAAAGCCAAGGAGCTGGGGTAAGGGCAGGAGCCTAGAAACCTTCTGTGGGGGGATCTCTTTTCCCCACATATGCTGTTACCCTTTCCAAAACTTCACTCTCCTTTCCTAAGTCAAGATTAGAGTGTCAACATGCATGAGTGGGGACACAGAGGTCGGTGGTGTGTGTACGGGAGGGGAAGAGGGATTTACTATAATACATATATGTTAAGTTGCTTCAGTCATGTCCAACTCTTTGTGACCCCATGGACTGTAGCCTGCTGGGCTCCTCTGTCCATGGGATTTCCCAGGAAAGAATACTGGAGTGGGTTGCCATGCCCTCCTCTAGGGGATCTTCCCATGCCAGGGATGAACCCATGCATCCTGTGGCCCCTGCCTTGCAGGTGGATTTTTCACTGCTGAGCCACTGGGGAACCCCATCTTACAAATACCCAGTTGTAAAAGTCCATCATGTAGTGTTTCCTAAGAAATTATTTTTAATTAGCCATTAATCATTTTAAATTAACAAATAATACGTAGATGCATTCTTGTTGTAAAAATTAGAACAGCAGACACAAACTTGTGTTCCCCTGAATACTATCCTTCAATCAGCTTCTCTCCAGGGAAATCCTTGATGTCAGTCTGGTTTGTTTCCTGAGAGTTGGACTATAAAGAAAGCTGAGCACCGAAGAATTGATGCTTTTGAACTGTGGTGTGGAGAAGACTCTGGAGAGTATCTTGGACTGCAAGGAGATCCAACCAGTCCATCCTAAAGGAGATCAGTGCTGGGTGTTCATTGGAAGGACTGATGTTGAAGCTGAAACTCCAATACTTTGGCCACCTGATGCAAAGAGCTGACTCATTGGAAAAGACCCTGATGCTGGGAAAGATTGAGGGCAGGAGGAGAAGGGGATGACAGAGGATGAGATGGTTGGATGGCATCACCGATTCAATGGACGTGGGTTTCGGTGGACTTCGGGAGTTGGTGATGGACAGGGAGGCCTGGTGTGCTGCGGTTCATGGAGTTGCAAAGAGTCAGATACGACTGAGAGACTGAACTGAACTGTTTATGTGCTTAGGTGCATACACATATGTACCTGTAGAGATGTCCTCTTTTAAGTGTATGTCAGCGTTAATTATGTTATATTCATTGCTCTCCCGCTGCTTTTATTTTACCCAACAGCTGGTTCTTTGAGATTCTCCATATCACTAAATATTGACATGACTCGTTTGTTTAATTTCTTCTCACACAATGTGAATGGTACATAGTTTACTCAATGTCCCCCTACCTTTTTCTTTTTTTGGCTTTCCTTTATTATAAGCAATGCTTCAGAGTGGCTTTCCTTTATTATAAGCAATGCTTCAGAACGTATCTTTCTATATACCTTCCTGAATATATGAACAAGGGGTTCTTTGGGAATATACATGGAAGAGTGGAACTGAGGCTTGCAGCGGATTTTTTTTTTTTTTTTAATGGAAAGTGTTAGTCACTCAGTCATGTCCGACTCTTTGCAACCCCATGGACTGTAGCCTGCTAGCCTCCTCTGTCCATGGGATTTCCCAGGACAGAGTGGGTTGCCATTTCCTTCTCCATCTCTTCTATTTTTTAAAATTATTTCTTTATGGTTAGCTTAACAGGGTTTTAAGAAGGAGCAAAAATTAATGTGGGTATTCAGTCTACCATATTTCATCAGAACGAATATCTCTATAATCCCCCGACAGACTGCCTTTCCCAACTTGATGACCCTTTCTCCAGACAAGTGGAAGAAAGCACCTTGACCCCCAACCCATGAGAGGGGGTACAGCGTTTGCAGTTGGGACTATAGCTTTAGAGAGTTAAAGACTTGGGCTTAAATCCTGGGTCTGATGTAAGAGACAGATGGGCTCCAGGTTAGACATTGACAACTGGCCTCCTGTTTGCATTTCATGAGGTATGAAGAAGTGGGCTTCAGGCTGGATACTTAAAACTGTCAGCATTTCTTGAGACAATAGATAGGTGGGCTCCAGTTAAGGCATTTACAATCAGCTCCCTGTTTGCCCTCTGAAATGGAAGTAACAACAGGAACGGTAAATAGCCAGTAAACACTTTTAAGGCAATAGTCACAGCAATAGTCAAGGTAACAGTCATGGCAAGGATAGAGGGGCAAAACCCTCTTTGAGTAAAGGATTAAGGGGTCTCACTCTTCCATCTTTGGGAACAAGGGAGAAACTACACATGCCAAGAAAGGCTCCTTGTGAGTCAAAAGTTAAGGGATAACCCCAGGCTATAATGTGACTCCTCAGAAGCCTTTACTTCCAGATCCATCTAGGCTGAGGTGCACCCAGGGGAAAGTCCGAGGGTAGGTCAGGCCTGGAAAAGAAAACAGATAACTGGCCTGAAGGAAGATAAAGACCCGGAAGAACTGCCTATATAAATGACTTAGCTACCTTTTTACTGTGCTCCTCCTCACAGGGGCAAGGCTCACACCCTTTCTCTCTGGGTGTGCATCTCTGCCTTGCTTCTGTTTTAACTAAACAAACTGTTTCTCTATATGCTCTCCCACTTGTTGTTATGCTACATCTCTAATAATAAATCTTAATACCTGCATTTACAGTTTCTGCCTCCATGATAAATCTATTTTTCACTGGGGGGAAAGACCTGGGGAAAAATAACTTCTAGCCTCTAGCCCTTGCTGGTCTGGTGGCTAGGATTACTGATTGTTATCCAGGCTACCCAGGGTCAATTCCTGGGCAGGGAATTAAGATCTCGTTTTATGCCACCACTCACTGCTGCCTCACCAAGATTAGGGCCATTACTCGTGTGACTGGTCAAGTTACTAACATTTTTTGAGCCTCAGTTTTCTTGGTCTGTAAAATGGGGATGATAGCACTTTAATTCACAGGACTAGTTGAAATAATGTATACAAAGGGTTTAACCTAGTGGCTGGCACAGTAGACACTAGCTGTCATTGTTATCACTTTCATCATCATTATTCCTGTTGGCATTACGGTCATTGTTGTCACACCATTTCATTTTACCCAAGGACTAAGACTCTCACTTCTCTCCAGTGGTCCTAAACACTAGTTGATTTCTTCGGGGATGATGAAAACTCCCCTACCTATAATTACTCCCGTCTGGGAACTGAAATCTGCATTTGCTCCAGTGTTAGAAGCTTCTGTGTTAGTTGCTCAGTTGTGTTCGACTCTTTGCGACCCCATGGACTGTAACCGACCAGGCTCCTCTGTCCATGGAATTCTCCAGGTACGAATGCTGGAGTGGGTTGCCATTCCCTTCTCCAGGGGATCTTTCCGACCCAGGGGTTGAACCTTTGTCTCTTCTGTCTCCTGCATTGGCAGGTGGGTTCTTTACCACTAGTGCCACCTGGGAAGCTTCCCTGGTGGCTCAGATGGTAAAGAATCTGCCTGGAATGCAGGAGACCTGGGTTTGATTCCTGGGTCAGGAAGATCCCATGGAGTAGGGAATGGCTACCCACTCCAGTTTCCTTGCCTGGAGAATGACATGGACAGAGGAGCCTGGCAGACTACAGTCCATGGACTTACAGAGTTGGACATGATTAAAGCAACCTATATAAAGAAAGCTGAGTGCCGAAGAATTGATGCTTTTGAACTGTGGTGTTGGAGAAGACTCTTGAGAGTCCCTTGGACTGCAAGGAGATCAGACCAGTCAATCCTAAAGGAAATCAGTCCCAAATATTCCTTGGAAGGACTGATGCTGAAGCTGAAACTCCAATACTTTGGCCACCTGATGCAAAGAGCTGACTCATTGGAAAAGACCCTGATGCTGGGCAAGATTGAAGGCAGGAGGGGAAGGGGTGGACAGAGAATTAAATGGTTGGATGGCATCACCGACTTTCTGGACATGAGTTTGAGCAAGCTCCGGGAGTTGGTGATGGACACGGAAGCCTGGAGTGCTGCAGTCCAGTGGGGGTCACAAAGAGTTGGACACAACTGAGTGATTGAACTGAACTGAAAGCAACTTAGCATGCGAGAAGCGTCTAGGGTAGGTCCAGGTAGAGAACCGTTGGCCTCAGGACTTGGACACAAGTTAGCCATGTGACCTCAGGTGAATCACTTTACTTCTCTGAGCTTCCTGGGACTAGATCGTCTTTTCTTAGACCAGGGCCCTAGACCAGGGCTTGGGAAGGGAGTTCGTCCAGTCAGGTTCTGCAGGTTCTTGCCCTCCCACAGCCAGAGGCAGATCATGGACTCTGCTCGTGGGCAGTCTGTTTACCCAGTGGGAACTGCAGCTTGATTCCTCAGTTCCATCTCTTGGGAGGACAGCCTTAACAGATTGTTCTCTTGAGTTCTGGATGTGCCAGAGAAGTGTTTAAAAGTCACACAGCTCACAGTGGAAGGTGCTAGGCACTGTTCTGGCTAGAAAGTGGGAGCAGGAGATTCTCCCAGACTCCACTGTTCAGCTCAGACTGGGTCTGACTATCCTTGGAGTTAACCTAGGATTTTGGGGGAAAGAGATCCGAGGGAGTTGTTTTGGAGGTGGGACTTCCTTGGAAGGGAGAGCACAGCCTCAGTTGTACCCGGAAACTCAGGCCGTGGGGCAGAGGAGGGTTAAGAGGCCAGAAGCCAGAATCTGACACTCTTGGCTGCGGACCTCCTGCAAGTCATGGTCCCTCTCGAAGCTTCTGTTTCCTCATCTGTAAAATGGGGATCAGAATACCTTTTCCACTGGGTGGCTGTGGGGATCCAATGAGATCTGAAAAGGCTTTATAAAAGGTACTGCCCTGCAGTCAATTGTTCTTATGGCCCTAGCGTAGGGGGCTGGGACTCTAAGTTCGTCTGAAGTATAGTGAACTTAATATCTGGAGAAATCTTGGTCCCATTCTTTGTTTCCTGATGCAAAGGCTGGTCCTAAACCCTCCTATCAGGCTCAGAAACAGAGACTTCAGCCAGGGCTTGGTATGCTAGCAACTATCTGGCCAATTTCCCCCTCCCCCACCAGGAGCAGGCCTCCTCCTCAGGGCCAAATAGTGACTCACATCAGACCAGCTCTGGCGGCTACAACCTTTGTGAAGGCCCAGCCACACCCTGCTTTCAGGGCTAGCCTTGAGTCTTTTTTCCCCCTGGGAGCCCCAGGACCCACTTTGCAGGTCTGATTCACTGGTTTAAACAGCCTCAGACTGGTTTTCCTGGGGCTGCTCCTGGTGGGCGAGGGTGTGTACGTACGTGCGTGTGCATGTGTATGTGTGTGTTGTTGCTACCCCTGCTTTTGAATAAATTGTGGCCAGAAGATAGTTTATCGGGGACAGGTTTCAGAGGCAGGGGACAAGTCTTCATTTACTCACAAGTGACCCAGGAGATCATATGCAGAGAGGAGGGCTAAGATTTCACTGGAAAACGAGAGTAACTGGCTCATGTCCCTACCACCTTTTCAAAAGGGCATGGGGCCTCTGTCTTGAGATTGGGTGGCTGCTCTGACATAAGGATGGGAAAGAACTGTGGGGACAACTGTGAGGAGGACTGAGGTCCCTGGGGACAGGAATTGGGGTGAGGTTGCTTCAGGACCTTGCAATGCCTGGCACAGGGGCCTCCAAGGCAATCGAAAAGGTGGGTGGAACAACTGAACTGGGTGAAGAGCGGGCTCGGGTCAGTGTGTGGAGTGGAGGGGCACCTTCCTCTATTACCCAAACTCTCCACGGTGAGCATGAGTGCCCTTCCTGGCAATCCATCTATTCATCCGGGTACTAGGACAGGACAAATAGACCTGGGAGGATTCAGCCTTTGACACCCTGCTTGGAGATGCTCACAAGGACAGAGGGATTCTATCCTGTCTCCGGGCAGCAGGTGCTAAAAGACCCATGAGTGTTACTTGACTCGCTTAGGCTCAGAATGTATGCCTTTGGAGTTGGAGGTGGAGGGTTGTCCTGGTAGAGGGGTGGGTAGGAGGTGAGAGGCGCTGAATGGGGCACCAGCCCTCAGGTCGGGGGTCAGGGTAATTGTGCTTTTTACAGTCCAGTTGCAGATACGCTCCCAACAGCTGTTCCCGGAGCCTATTGTCACCCTGGGGCCCTGTGCAGCCATAACAGGGTGGGGTGGCTTTGTCTCAGGAGGCCTGGGAGGTTGCAGCTTAGAGTACCTCCATCTGGGGTGTTTGAGGGGGGCCAGGATGTGGGTGAGCCCCAAGGGACAGCTTCAGAGAGGTGGTAATTCCCAGGGGGATGTAGGAATCAGGAGAATGTACTTTTGGGGGGCTTAATTTTGCTCATAAGTAAGGGGCTCGGAGTATGATGGGGAGGGGTACTCTGAGTGAGTGATCTGTACTCTCAGAAGGACTGTAATTCCTGGGGGTGTCAAACTCAGGGTGATCTTAATGGGGGGGCAGCGTGTGAACTGCGGGGATGTCCAAGTGTGAGTGTGCTAGCGGGGTGTGGAGCTGGGACTCGGAGTGGGCTGGGGTGGGGCAGCTCTTGGGAGGGCAGGAGCCTCTGGCCCCTGGGAGGGGAGAGGAGGAAGCTGAGCCGCCAGGAACTGACCAATGGGGAGAGCGCCCTTATTTGCAATCAGGAGCCTGCAAATTCCAGGGCGCTCAGATAGCCGCCTGACACCGTCCCCCCTCCCCCTCCCCCGCCCGCCCCGGGCATAAAAGGCGCCAGGTGAGGGCCTCTCGCCACTCCTGCCGACCGCAGCCACTCCGACCAGTGCCTCCTCGTCCTCCTTCGCCATGACTTCCTACAGCTATCGCCAGTCGTCGTCCACCTCGTCCTTCGGGGGTATGGGCGGCGGCTCCGTGCGCTTTGGAGCTGGAGGCGCCTTCCGCGCGCCCAGCATCCATGGGGGCTCAGGTGGCCGCGGCGTGTCCGTGTCCTCCGCCCGCTTCGTGTCCTCGTCCTCTGGGGGCTACGGCGGCGGCTATGCGGGCGCCCTGGCCACGTCCGACGGGCTGCTGGCGGGCAACGAGAAGCTCACCATGCAGAACCTCAACGACCGCCTGGCCTCCTACCTGGAGAAGGTGCGCGCCCTGGAGGAGGCCAACGGCGACCTGGAGATGAAGATCCGCGACTGGTACCAGAAGCAGGGGCCCGGGCCCGCCCGCGACTACAGCCACTACTTCAAGACCATCGAGGACCTGCGGGACCAGGTGGGCGGTGGCCCGGCTGGGGGAAGTGCACCTGCCGTGGAAACCCAGCCCCGCGGGGCGGGCGAGGCCCTAGGCGGGGGCGGCGGGTGCCCGAGCCACCTCCCGGCGGGGCGGGAGCGAGCCCGTTAGGATGTGGGAGGCCCACAGGGTGGGGCTGAGCGGAGCCGGCAGGTGAGGAGGGGCAGGATAGTGGGCCAGGAAGTGAAGCCTGGAGGGCGGGGCGGCTTAGTGAGGCAGGGCTGGAGGAGGAAGGCGCTCCGCTCCGCTAGGCCTGGGAAAGGGGGTCGGATGTAGCGGAAGGAGTTGGGGCACAGTGTGGGCTGCCCTGAGGTCTAGGCCCGAGTCGCCGTGACCACAGGAATATGCAAGAGTTGGGCCAGGGAGAAATTCGGTCCACACCAGGCCAGCCCCGTCTCCTGCAGTCCCCGGTTGGGGCCCTCTGCATTCCTTTATTCCGGGCGGGGCCGGGGGGTTCTGGTTTCCCTCACGCTCAGGCTGAAGGCCTCGTCTGCCCAGGGGGCCACTTGGGACTCTGAGGAGCTCTGGGAAGAATGGGAGAGGCCGACTCAGGGCCCTGGTCAAGGAGGGACATTCACTGTGGCCCGTCGACCGATTGAGAGTGAAGAACGCAACCCGTGTGTGGAGGCCCAAAGCTCTGTGGGTGGAGACAGGTCCCAGCTCCAGCCTCTTCCTGGGCGGTGCTCAGGGTCCTTCAGGGTGGGGCTTGATCTCCGCCCACCCTGCGGGAAAGAGCAGGAGCTGGGAGCTCGTCCAGAAGAAATGTTTCAGGAGCCAGTGGGACATTTAACAGTCTCATATGCCATGCATGCTTGCGAGTGTGCTCAGTCGTGTCCCACTCGTTGCGACCTCATGGACTGTAGCCCCAGGCTCCTCTGTCAATAGAATTTTCCAGATAAGATTACTGGAGTCGGTTGCCATTTCCTTCTGCAGGGGATCTTCCCCACCCAGGGATGGAACCCAAGTCTCTTGTGTCTCTTGCATTGGCAGGCAGACATGTTGGATCTCCAAACACACAGCCCCTACAACATAGCCCAGGATTCACCTTGTGCCTGGCCTGGTGATGGGTGCCAGGTGCCTTGACCAGTCCCCCAGATGAGAGTTAGAGATGTAAACAACTAGGGTAGTGCTTTCACACTTGTAAAACAGTGACCTACACTAGGAAATACAGTTTACCCGAAAGAGGAGATGCGAAGTGCTCTTAACAGATACTCGAGAAATTCCCTTCCCTGAAGGCAGAATGTGCTTTGAGTAGGGGTGGGACAATGGGGTAACCCCTATTTTTGCTGCATCTGGTCTGCAGATCACTAGAGGCTGCCTCCCTAAGACCATTAAGAGTTTCCCTGGGTACAGGTCTTGGAGACTTTTCCCTCTGAGGCTTACCACTCTCCCCTGCCCCTGCCCATCTCCTAACCCCTGGGTCAGCCTCCTTGGTAGTAATTTTGTCCTGTTCCAGCTCTCAGGCCTGGACTGATTTCAAGGCCGCCCAGAGAGCAGGCAGCCTGGGGTGGCTGGAGCTTTGGTCTCCAGGGACCCGGGGGCACATGCACTCCTTTGCTTTTCTGGGAAGAAAGTGGGTGGGCATTGCCCATATGCTGAACTGGTGCCAACCTCTTGCATTCTGCCTCCAGATTCTCGGTGCCACCATTGAGAACTCCAAGATAGTCCTGCAGATCGACAATGCCCGTCTGGCTGCAGATGACTTCCGTACCAAGTGAGTGTCTCTACTTTGGGGGCTGCAGAAGCCAGAGTAGGGGAGGGGAGGCAGTCCCTTCAGGGGCTCAGAGCCATGGGGGGAAATGGATGCTTCCCTCACCTACCCTAGCTGGTCTAAAGCACTTTCCATCCCCCATGGGGCCTTGAGCCCAGGGGAGGTGGGGAAATCTTCAGAGGTGCAGAGGAAATGCTGGCCTGACTACGACTATTTCCTTTGAAAGGTTTGAGACGGAGCAAGCTTTGCGCTTGAGCGTGGAGGCTGACATCAATGGCCTGCGCCGGGTGCTAGATGAGCTGACCCTGGCCAGGACTGACCTGGAGATGCAGATTGAAGGCCTGAAGGAGGAGCTGGCCTACCTGAAGAAGAACCACGAGGAGGTGGGTTTCATGCTGGACATCCCATCCACCCTAGCCCAGTTCCCCAGATAAGGAGATTTTTTAGCATGTATCCTCTGACTGTGGCCACATTTGCGGGCCTCTTGACCTGACCCTGAGTGTGGATTGTGGCTCTCAAGAGTTCTAACAGCAGATGGTGGTGACTCCGTCTGTCCCCCAGTGCTGGGTCCTAGGTCTGCACCTGAAAACCGGCCTCTCCCCCCATGGCCTGGGGTATCGGGGAGTGACCTGGCTCAGGCCCAGCAGGCTCTGGGCCCTGACATGCCCATCTCTGCTGTATCTTTCCAGGAAATCAGTGTGCTGAAGGGCCAGGTGGGGGGCCAGGTCAGTGTGGAGGTGGATTCTGCTCCGGGCATCGACCTAGCCAAGATCCTGAGTGACATGAGAAGCCAATATGAGGTCATGGCTGAGAAGAACCGGAAGGATGCTGAGGCCTGGTTCACCAGCCAGGTATGGAGGGGGAGGCAGGTGCTCCCTGGAGAGGTGGCAAGGAGAGGAGGCTTTAGGCTCCTGGGCGAGAGTCTGATTTAGTGCTATTCCCTCTGCCTCCTTTCATTGCAGACCGAGGAGCTGAACAGGGAGGTCGCTGGCCACACGGAGCAGCTGCAGATCAGCAAGACGGAGGTCACTGACCTGCGGCGCACCCTCCAGGGTCTGGAGATTGAGCTGCAGTCTCAGCTCAGCATGGTAGGTGCCCTCTGCCCTGTGGGATTCATACTTATATCCTTGTAGCCTTGGGCAGCCTGGGCGGTGGCTCTGCCTGGACTCTTTCTGGGCACCAGGCTCTGCTGAGCCTTCTTCCCTCTCTCTGTGTTCAGAAAGCTGCCCTGGAAGGCACACTGGCGGAAACAGAGGCTCGCTTCTCAGCCCAGCTGGCGCAGATCCAGGCGCTGATCAGCGGTATCGAAGCCCAGCTGAGCGACGTGCGAGCTGACACCGAGCGGCAGAACCAGGAGTACCAACACCTCATGGACATCAAGACCCGGCTGGAGCAGGAGATTGCCACCTACCGAAACCTGCTGGAGGGCCAGGATGCCTACTACAACGACCTGTCCCTCGCAAAGGCCCTCTGAGTCCAGCGGCCTGCTGGCTTTCCTGCTCTGCTGCAGAAGGAATTCCCCTGGGTAGAGGCATGGGAGGGGAGGGACCCTTACCCTTGCCTCTCCCCCTGACCTGCCAATAAAACTTTATGGCCCAAAGGAAGATGGACGTTGGGTTTCTTATTTCAGTCTGTGGAGGTGGGCCCGGCCTTGGCACTGTTTAGGTTTTATTGTTTAGGTTTCATTTGAACCAGAGTACACCATGTCCCAGGAAAGGGAAGGGAGGGCTCTCACAAACTGTAGCTATTATCATAATTTCACTTTCCAGAGGTCTTCACTTATCTCACCAGTTCCCTAAAACAAGCTTGTGAAATAAGCATTGCTACCATTTTATGGAAGGATAGGGATTCCTTGGTGATTCAGATGGTAAAGATTCCGCCTGCAATGAAGGAGACCCAAGTATGATCCTTGGGTTGGGAAGATCCCCTGGAGAAGGGGATGGCTACCTACTGCAGTTTTCTTGCCTGGAGAATTCTATGCACAGAGGAACCTGGAGGGCTATAGTCCATGGGGTCACGGAGTCAGACTTGTATGTTTGTTGTGTATCTATACTGTTCTAATGCAAGGCAGGGGTGGGATTTGAAACTGTGGTTTTTGCTTCCAGATTTAGTGTTTTTTTTTTTTTCCCACTGAACTTCCCCCAAGGGTTGGTGTGTGTTTATCTGTAATTAATGTTTACTGAGCACCTACTAAGTGCCATTTAATCAAAGTCCATAGGGTTGCAAAGAAATGACTGAAATGACTTAACAAGTTATATCCTATATAGGGCAGGAAACAAGCTCAGAGAGGTTAAATAACTTGACCTCACAACAACTAATGGCAGAGCTAGGACCAGAATCCACATTTCCTGATTCTTAACCCAGGTGCCACCCCTGTACCCCTGATTTGTAGGATGATAATCCCTGTGCCATTTCCTCAATACATTCCAGTCTTGCTCTGTGTGAAGGCCTAGGACTGGGATCCCCTGAGGCAGCTCCTCCTGACACTCAAGGAGAAACAAGCTGAGACTTTGGGTCAGAGGGCAGGCATCAGCTCAGAGCCAGGCTGGAGAGGCTGCCCCGTCAAGGCGTGTACGTGCACGTGTACTGACACCATCCATCCCCTGGCAGCCCGTATAAACCTCTTACGGCCACCAGCCCATACCTGGGCCCAGAGCCTGGAATAGGACCCAGTTGTGACCTGGACCTCCCACACAGACCTCCAAACTGGCTTGCCTGGGGTCAGTCCTGTGCCCACAAGGGAATGCACGTCCCAGCTTCCTGGTACAACTCTGCCCTTGGGTGGGTATGGTCCTGCCCCTGTGGTTTATAGCTCAGCTGCCAAGAACAGAGGCCAATTAAAGGTAAACAAGTCACACTTTCCCCAGCCGAGAGGTTCAAGCTTAGCGGGTCTATTCAGGCCTGTGGGTCTGTCTGTAACAGCAGGCCGACCCTGTGAGGGAGGGCCAAGTGAGGCAGAAACTCTCCTCTGGACACAGTGACTCTTGCTGCTTGTGCCCAGCACTGCCCTGGGGAGACCTCAGACCCCACCACAGTGGGTGTTCATCTGGAAGGAGGTGCTTTTCTCGCTATTTCCCACGGGACTTGGTAGGCTCATTGCTGCTGGTAAGTCGCTTCAGTCGTGTCCAACTCTGTGCGACCCCATAGACAGCCCACCTGGCTCCCCCGTCCCTGGGATTCTCCAGGCAAGAACACTGGAGTGGGTTGCCATTTCCTTCTCCAAGCATGAAAGTGAAAAAGTGAAAGTGAAGTCGCTCAGTCGTGTCCGATTCTTCACAACCCCATGGACTTCAGCCCACCAGGCTCCTCCGCCCATGGGATTTTCCAGGCAAGAGTACTGGAGTGGGGTGCCATCGCCTTCTCCAGGTAGGCTCATTAGCTTGCTTCAAATCACAGGCTGGTAACCCCAGACCAGCATTTCCCATGTCCCCTGCAGCAGCCAGGGGACATGCATCCCTTCTGCCACCTCCTCAGCTTTTCCTGCTCTGGACATCCTGGACATTGGCACCTACGGTCCCCTCCTCCCACCTCTCTGTGGAGGCCTCAGAGCTAGAGACCAGAGGCCTGGCTGCACCCTGAGGCTGGGACTGCTTGGAGATATTTGTCCCCTGTTCATGAAAGCCTCTGTTGTCAGAGCTGAAACCCTTCCCTATGCCCCAGAGGCTCCAGGAATGTGGCTGTGGGGCGGGGTCTGGGCCCACGCAGGTGGGGCTGGTGACTGGGTCTCAGGTCTGGGTGACAGGAATAAAGCCTTCCTTTGTGTGTGGGGGGATGGGGTGGGGGGCACTTTCCCATCGCATTCTGGGAGCTGAAACTAAGGGTACTGTGTTGACAGAAGCAGTTGGGGTAGAGCAGAGGGAGAGGGAGGAAGAAGGAGGGGATTTGGGGGAGGGGAGGATCTTCCCAGCCTGCTGGCCATCACAATCACTTCAGTGTGCAAGCATTTCCGGTCCGTCATCTCACTCAATCGTGAGTCAGATTGGACAGGAGTTATTTCCATTTTTCCAACTGGTAGACTGAGGCTCAGAGTGAAGAGGCTTGATTACCTACAGCCACATAACTAATAAAAGAGAAGTGAGGAATTCTCCAGGCCCCAGGGCATGCACTCTCTGTCCTGAGAATCTCCCTGGGGACCGGAGGAGGCGAGGGAGGATTCTAACGTCCATGGAGACCCCCCCGACTCCCCCTGTGCCTCAAATGCTCACTGTGGATCAGTAGCTGGGGCCGGTGTTAATGAGGTGAGTGGGTTTTTTCCCTCCCCTTTCTTTTTTTATTGTTGCAAAATACTCATAACGACCTTCACCATTTCACCCATTTTGTCACTGTACAGTTCTGTGGCGTTAAACACACTCACATTGTTGTACAACCATCACCACCCTCCATCCTTATAACTCTTTCCATCTTGTAAAAATGAGACTTTATACCTATTAAACAGTAACGCTCCATTCTCCCTCCCCACCCCTGGCAACACCATTACACTTTCTGTCTTTATGCTTTTGACTCTTCCCTGTACCTCATGTAAGTGGGAAAATGACCCAATTTTAAGTCGTGAGCCTGGCTCGGAGCTGTTTAGTCACACCCAGGTGGAGTCCACCCCAGGCTCTTTCCACTGGGCTGCCCTGACCCATTCCGAGGAGGGAATGCTGGTTCTGGGGACCGCCTGTCTGTCTGGAGTGGGCCAAGGACAGAAACTGGCACAGCCTCCAGGGCCCCGGGCTGCAGTCTGCGCAGGAGCCAAATGGAGCTTGATCTCCACCCTCGCCTGGCCATCCCCTCCTGGTGCTAATGAGGAGGTCCCGGCTGCCCAGACCTTGAGCTCATAGGAACCATTTGGATCAAAACCGGGCATTTGTGACTGGGGCAGCTCCACTCTGCCTGGGCCTGAGAGTGTGTAGAGAAAGCCCCCTTGAGGGGCTGCTGGAGGTGAGTCAGGATGCAGAGAGAAGGTGGCTGGGGTCCAGCCCTCTCTCACCCTGGGGTGATGGCACGTAATTGTTCCCGTGGTAATTGCTGGGGCCGTCATGTCTGCAGAGGCTTTAATGAGCTATGGCTGATCTGAGTTTGATTATTTTTCTTTCCGAGGAAAAGACAATATCCTCTCACCCATGAGACAATACCACACTGTCCAGGCCCAGCACTCAGCAGCGGGCTCAGTATGATGCTGAGGGAGGAGACCCCTCCCCGTCCCCACCAGGACGTCCCCACCCCTCCATCAGCCCAGCCCAGGTGCAGGATTCTGAGGTCTGGTAGAGGAGGGGAGCACCTTCTTTTCCTGTCCCCTGTTTGATTGAAGTGTCAGAGGGTCCACTGAGTCCTGTGGATGCCCCCTTGCTAGCTGTGCCATCTTGTACAAATGGCTTCCCCTCTCTGAGCCCCATTTTCATTCCTTCTGAAATGGGGCAGGGAATATCTTCTGAGTCATAAGGATTAGAGGAGGCATGGGTGTAGAAGTGCTTTGTCAATTATCAAGTGTGCAGTGAAAGTATATGATTACTATTATTAGATAACAATGATCTGCATTGCCCCATAGGTAATGCTTATGGAAGAATATGGAAGAGTGAGATGCTCACTCACAGGGCGGATCTAATGCTCAAGGGCAAAAAAAAAAAAAAAAAATGTCCCCCCAGGTAAGGGTTACATGGGAGTCCTAAGTATTGCACGTGCACGCCCCTATCCGGCCCCTCAGAAGATGAGGAGCAAGATGGAGGCTCTTGGGCTTCTCCATTAGTGGGAGTTGAGAGGATCCATTGCCAGAAGGAAACTGAGACTTGAAAATTTCCAAGCCCAAGGTTCCCAAGCAGTGACGGATAGAGCCGGGCTTGAACTTGGGTTTGAGGGGTTCCAGAGCGCCGTCTGCTTCATGATGCCGCAGCTCTGGGCCAGGAAATCGCCTCCTGGTGCTCCAGCCTGATCTGGCCCACTTCTCCACCCTTGGCTCTCTCTAAACCCCAGAGCCAAGGCCAGAGGGCCAGGCCACGCTTCCAGTGGCACTGCCCACAGGTCTCTGCGCACACAAGGCCCCCCCAGCTGGTGGCAGACCAGAGGGCTCTCCTGAGCACTGGACTCCCCTTTCCGGCTTCAGCAGCCTGCTCTTTGAGGTGGTGCTTTGACCTTCTAGATCTCGGAGGGGCCTTCCAGTCCGCCTGCCAGGCTTCCCCATCCCCGCCCTCCCAGCAGTGCTCAGGCACGCACAGCCCTTTGGGTCGAGCCCCTCCCCAGCCCCACAGCACTTCACAGGACAAACAGGGTTAATCTGGGCCCGCTGTGCAGCGACATGCCTCTCGCTGGTGAAGGCAGGGGCTTTCTGGAACTTGCTCCCATCTTATCTACAGAGGTTTGCCCCAACTCGTCCCAGGAGCAAGTAAAGGTTCAGTGACATGTAGTTGGCAGGTGGTGGGATTATCAATCAGCCCCTTGTCAGCCCTGAGCTGGCTGGCTTTTGTGGGAATGCCAGTGCAGTGGGACAGGGGGCCAGGGGGAGCAGGAGAAGTAGGAGGGGTCTGTAGAAGAGGGAGGAGAGGAGGTGAAGGGTGGAGGAGAAGAGTCCATTTGTAGGGTCAGGGAAGTGACAGATGCTGGCCCCTCTGGTCACCTTAGCTGGTACCAGACTCAGGCTCCCTCTCCCGTCCAGTTTATGCCCATGGCCCCTACCTTCTTCCATGCACCTTGCCCACCAATCCCCAGAGCCTGGCAGGCTTAGACACAGGATCTGTGAAAGGGACCACATAGAGCAGCCCTGCGAAGTGAACTCCCAAACTGCGAGCCAGGAGCCAGCTGCCTGGGGGTGAGGGTCCCGGGCTGGAAGCAGCAGAGAAGTCCAGGTGAGGGAGGAGTTGGCCTGAGCCACTAACAGGGCAGGCGGAGGCCTGGCAGACGTGATGCAAGGTGCCTACCTTCCGTGTTTTCTCTTGGAGTGTAGAGATGAACCTGTAATCCAAGTGTTAAAATCATGGCCTGGGGCAAAACACCATTCATTCTGAATCATCTCCTTTGTTGCATTTAAAAAAAAAAAAAGGAAGAAAAGAAAAACCCCACACCAGCCACGTTGAGGTGTGTAGGCAGCTGTGTTTGTCAGGAATGCAGCAGTTGGCTTCCCTTTGGGGGAGGAGATGCAATCCCACACCCCCTGGGGAGGGATATATAAGGAGCCCCGGGGCTGGGGGTGGCAGGCGCAGCCCTCAGGTTTCAGCCCAGCCCGCGCCTCCTGCCAGCTTCTCTCGTGCTGCTGAGAGCTCAGCACTGCTGCTTGCCCATGGCCACCACGCTTTTGCAGACTTCCTCCTCCACTTTTGGGGGTGGCTCTACTCGGGGGGGGTCCCTTCGGGGCGGGGGGAGGAGGCTTTGGTGGGGGGCGTCTCTATGGGGGTGGTGGGAGCCGCACTATCTCAGCTTCTTCTGCCAGGTTTGTCTCCTCGGGGTCAGCAGGGGGCTATCGGGGTGGCTTTGGTGGAGGGGCCGGTAGTGGTTATGGGGGTGGCTTCGGAGGTGGCTTTGGTGGGGGTTTTGGCAGTGGCTTTGGTGACTTCGGCGGTGGAGATGGCGGCCTCCTCTCCGGCAACGAGAAGATCACCATGCAGAATCTCAACGACCGCCTGGCCTCCTACCTGGAGAAGGTGCGTGCCCTGGAGGAGGCCAACGCCGACCTGGAGGTGAAGATCAGAGACTGGTACCAGAGACAGAGCCCGACCAGCCCGGAGCGTGACTACAGCCCCTACTTCAAGACCACTGATGAACTCCGTGACAAGGTAAGGCCTCTGGTTTTAGGGAGAGGGGAGCAGGTAGCTGGTATCAGCTGCCCCGGGGGGAAATCCTTTTCTGCCCAGGCAATGATGTGTAACCTTGGCAAGTGGGGGGAATGCATTCCAGATGTGGATGGGGGCAAACTTTGCTCAGCCTGGCAGTGCTGGGGATCCTGCGAATCTGGTCCGGACCAGGAGGGGCCGAGATGAGAGCAGTGCTCACACCTGTGGGGCTCTGTCTAGAGCGTTCCTTTGCTTCTTTTGCAAGAATAAGGGTGCAGAGATGAAACTCTGGTCCTAGGAGTCCTGAACGCCAGGACCGCCTGCCTCACCCTCTGAATGTCTTGGGTGGCAAAAGCCTTAGGAGACCTGGGACTGGGCATGGACTCTGCCAGCTCCTCACTCACTCTTCACTCACTTGTACCAGTTTCCGCAGCTGCCCTCCAGGTTCCCACAGACTGGAATAGATGCATGGCTGTGTTAAGGTGTGCAGGAGGCCAGCGACCATGAGTTGTCCACAGAGGAGGCTGGTGGAGCACCCCAAGAGGTCACCCTGCTCCTCGCCAGGCAGTTCCCACAGGACATTCCCTGCCACCCTGGCTCCTTGGTCTTTCCTGTCCCAGAGACCAGGAGAGTGGCATGGGATGGCTGGATTCTGCCTGGGGACCCTACAGCCTACTGTTGCTGGTATCAGAGGGGAGATGGTCAGTGAGGGGTCCCATGTGAGGTGCAGGGCAGGGAGAGCAGCAGGGAAGAGGGAGGGGCCCTCTTGACACCAGTTCCCTTTATCCTGCAGATCCTGGCGGCTGCCATCGACAACTCTCGGGTCATTCTGGAGATTGACAATGCCAGGCTGGCTGCGGACGACTTCAGACTCAAGTACGCTCCTTCCGCATTGTCCCCCAGCTCAAGTGGTCCAGACCCCTTAACCCTCCTCACTTGGGTTTCCTCTTCCTTTCCAGGTATGAGAACGAGATGGCCCTGCGCCAGAGCGTGGAGGCCGACATCAACGGCCTGCGCAGGGTGCTGGACGAGCTGACCCTGACTAAGACCGATCTGGAGATGCAGATTGAGAGCCTGAACGAGGAGCTGGCCTACCTGAAGAAGAACCACGAGGAGGTGAGGATCAGGCAGGGGCTGGGGCTGGTGGGAGGCAAAGTGGGGCCACTGGGGACTCTTCTTAGTTGGCTGAAGGGGCTGAGTGGTTTCGATATGCACCCGCCAACACAGAGGTCCCCATGGAGGGAAGGATCACTGGTGACCCAGACTCCTTATCTTCTCTGATGCATTGTCAGGCCAGGTGGCCGGTGGGTGCCGCTGTCCTGATCTGTTTCATGAGCTCATAGAAGGGCCCTACTGTCTGAGGTCCTCCCTTGGCAGGACCAGAGACTAGAGAGGAGGAGAGGCCCTCAGAGCTGAGAGGCCTGTGCGATCAAACCTCTTCATGTGGCATGGGAAATAGAGGCCAGGGTGGGTACGGGGCAGAACTGAGGTCATGTGGTGCGTTAGTGATTAGTGATGGAGCCAGGATTGGCACGTGGGACCCCAGACTTAGCTCTGGCTCCCGCCCTCTGTCTCTGAATGCCTACCCTCCCTCCCCTGAAGGAGATGAAGGAATTCAGCAGCCAGCTGGCTGGCCAGGTCAACGTGGAGATGGACGCAGCACCAGGCGTGGACCTGACCCGCGTGCTGTCAGAAATGAGGGAGCAGTACGAGGCCATGGCGGAGAAGAACCGCCGGGATGCCGAGGCCTGGTTCTTCAGCAAGGTGGGTCTGACTGGTGGGCCTCTCCTCAGCTTCCTGAGCCCCTGGGAGGCCCATGGAGCTCACTTCTCTTGTGTGTGACCTATAGACAGAGGAGCTGAATAAGGAGGTGGCCTCCAACACAGAGATGATCCAGACCAGCAAGTCGGAGATCACAGACTTGAGACGCACGATACAGGGGCTGGAGATCGAGCTGCAGTCCCAGCTCAGCATGGTCTGGCTCCCTGCTATGCCCCTCTTCCTCCTGCCAAGCCCCCCACCTCCCCACCTCTGCCACCCTTCATGGCTGCTTTAAGCATTGGAGTTCCCAAGCTCCCTCCGGGGGAGGTTCCATGCAATCCATTTGGCCTGTCTCCCCAAGCCCTTGATGGCTTCCTGGCTAGCCTGATGTGGTGTCTCTGGTCTGCTGCCCACTAGAAAGCTGGGCTGGAGAGCACGCTGGCAGAGACGGAGTGCCGCTACGCCGCGCAGCTGCAGCAGATCCAGGGCCTCATCAGCAGCATCGAGGCCCAGCTGAGTGAGCTTCGCAGTGAGATGGAGGCGCAGAACCAGGAGTACAAGATGCTGCTGGACATCAAGACACGACTGGAACAGGAGATTGCCACCTACCGCAGCCTACTGGAGGGCCAGGATGCCAGGCAGGGGCTGGGGTGCAGAGGGGGAGTGAGGGGTTAGGGTGGAGAGTCATCTTAAGGGCACAGCAGTGTGTACAGTGAAAAGAGAGCATGGAGTCAGAGGTTCTGGACTCTGTGCTCTGGTCATCGGCTATTACCTTGGGCAGGTCATGTCACCTCTCTGGCCCTGTGTGCCTTCTGTAAATGATACAATTGGGCTAGTAGTCTTGGATTTGATGCTGGTTCCATTTCCTAAAGGAAATAGATGGGTGTTATTAAAGATTAGAATCTATCTGCTTGGGGGTGGCAGATCTGGAGGGCTTGCAGGATGTCCCAGCCTTTAGAGAAGTCAGATATGGGGGTAGGGGTGGAGAAGACTGCTTAGCTGTCTCCCTGTAGGCAGACCTGAGCTTCTGTCCTTTGCTTACATCTGCTTCCATGTCTCTTGCAGGATGGCTGGTATTGGTACCGGAGAAGGTAAGAGGCTTAACTCTTCCTGAGTTGAGGGGGGAGAGAAACTGTTGAAGTCACAAATACCCTTGGAATGGGGAAGAAGGAGAAAGAGACCAAGCATCCAAGTAGGGTGGGGAGATGCCCATTCCAATAGGTACTTCTTCCTCCAGTGGGACCTCTAGTCAGTCCTTGGTAGGGTTGGAGCTGAATATTTATGGAGAATCTTGCAGGATGAGCAAACTTTATCCAGGGCATAGCTCCTGCCTAGGCCTCACCTTCATGTACTTTTGGATGCATGCACGCTAAGTTGTGTCAGTCATGTACGACTCTTTGCGACCCTATGGACTGTAGCCCGCCAGGCTCTTCTTGTCCATAGGCGAGAATACTGGAGTGGGTTTCCATGCCCTCCTCCAAGGGATCTTCACGACCCAGGAATCAAACCCATGTCTTTTATGTCTCTTGCACTGGCAGGCATGTTCTTTACCACTAGTGCCACCTGGGAAGCCCCGTACTTATGGATAGATGTCCATGATTACTTCCTGTTTATGTGCAGCTTAAAAGCTCTGACATTCTTGCTCACTGCAGGGCATACCTGCCGCTGCTCCCGCCCATCTCTTTGATGAGTAAGTCAGCACCAGTCGTCCTGGCAGCTCTGGAAGGATTGGCCGATGGCCATTCTCAGGGGTGCTGTCCCGTCTTCTCAGAGCTCAGACGAGGCCCTGGTCCCCTTGGGAAGGAGTACAGGGAGCGTCTCCCACTCTTAAACTTGCCCCTTCTTTCTACAGCCTCCCTGGGAGGTGGCGGTGGCGGTAAGGTCCGCATCAACGTTGAGGAGTCTGTGGATGGGAAGGTGGTTTCTTCTAGAAAGAGAGAAATCTAACACCCCGTGCAGGGGAGATGCCCCTGCCACCCCTGCCCTCCCCAGGCTGAGCAGAAAGCTGGCCAGAGGGACTGGAAAAGCAAATTCCAGGCTCTGCCTTCAGAGGGTCTGGTCCAAGGGGTCCTTCGTTTCTTAGTTGGGTGCTTCCTGTGCTCTCCCCTGCCCCCTCCAGCTTTCCTGCCTCCAACAGAGCAGAGAGGTGCAAGAAACAGCTCTATTGTGTAACAAGCTCATGGTCTGTACCATGTCCATGCAATAAAGACTTGCTTTTCCTTTTGCAAATATCCCTCAGTAGTATGTCCAGTTTTTCTTGATGGTGGCCTCTGAGAAAGGCCAAGGCCCACCTGCTGCCATCTCTCCCCAACTTTGACCTCTTCCCTGCGCAGTCACTCTTTGGGGTGTCTGGGTTGCCTCTGACAAGCCAGGCTGATTGGATGACTTGTTGTCTGGCTGACCCCATTTAGTGGTCATGGAAGCAGGAAACAGGGTTCCTTAGAGTGGTGTGGTGTACTTAACACAAAGTAAACACATCGAGACATTGGTTAATCAGTTACTGGATGACTGCGTAGACGGCTCTGGTTCACCACTGTATGGTTGGCACTGGGCTAGGCACACCCACTCACAGGTCTCATTTAATACAACTGCTGGTGGTCAGGCTTTATTATGCCATCTTAGAGATGAGGGAACTTAGAGTTGAGATGGGAAACTTACAAATGAGGTGGTCAGGCTGATGATTAGTCCAGTGGCCTCATGGCTGGACGGTAAGTAGTAGGGCTGGGGCTGGGCCCCACACCTGTATGACTCCAAGTTCATGGCTTATTCTCGGATCTCAGGCCCTGGTTCTTCACAGCCAATTGCCAGGACCTTCCCCCTTGCTTCCAGCTCTCACCACATATGCTCCCTAATTTCCCCTCTTTCCCAGCCAGGCACACCTGACCTCAAGAATGGCTGAGCCACTTCCCATCTCTGTCCCCCTGCAAATCTGGCCCCCATCCCCCCAAAGATGCCATCTCCCTACAAGGCACTGAAAGCACCAAGAGGGAAAGACACTAGCTCCAGGAAGCCCTCCCTGATTTCTCTAATTCCAAGTCCAAAGCAACCCCAGCCCTTACTGCCCTTCTTCATCCAAATCCTGCTCCCCCGTCCCCAGTTTCTACCTAAGAGCTCATTAGAGCAGTGGCATCCACACACACCTGATTTGCTGCCTCTGCTCTGGGGCTGTTCCTCTGGAATCCATAGCCCCTGATGTGCTTGTGCTTAGTCACTCAGTTGTGTTTGACTCTTTGCAACCCCATGGACTGCAACCCGCCAGGCTTCTCTGTCCATGGAGATTCTCCAGGCAAGAATTCTAGAGTGGGTTGCCATCTCCTCCTCCAGGGGATCTTCCCAACCCAGGGATCAAACTCAGGTCTCTCACATTGCAGCAGATTCTTTACCATCTGAGCCACCAGGGAAGGCCAAGAATACTGGAGTGGGTAGCCTATCCCTTCTCCGGGGAATCTTCCCAACCCAGGAATCAAACCAGGGTCTCCTGCATTGCAGATGAATTCGTTACCAGCTGAGCTACCAGGGAAGCCCCTAGCCCCTGATAGAGGGCAGGGAATGAGGAAGCAGAGAACTCTGGGCCCTGGTTGGACTGGGCTCAGGAGAGGATTGAGGGGAGAGGGGGAGGGGAGGGAGAACCGGTTTCTTTGTCCTGCTGGAAAGATCACATGGGAGGTGCTGCTGTTCTCCCGAGAATCAGATCATTTGTGGGGAGGGCCAGGCCTTCTGAGAGGCACCCCGTGGGTCTCACTGGGTGAAACTCCTCTTCCAGCAACCCTAGCTGGAAAGAAGGTGGCATCCACTCTTTCTGAGGGGGATTTAATCTAGAATGTGTCTCCTGAGTGCACAGATTTCCCTGGGGCTGGCGGGGAGGAAAGGGATTTTATTAGTGTCTGTACACTCCCATGGTAAGGAATCTGCTTGCAATGAAGGAAACCCAAGTCGGATCCCTGGGTCGGGAAGATCCCCTGGAGAAGGGAATGGCTACCTACTCCAGTATTCTTGCCTGGAGAATCCCATGGACAGAGGAGCCTGGTGGGCTACAGTCCAGGTGGTGGCAAAGAGTCGGACGCAACTGAGCAACTAACACTGCACCCTGCTAGGCTCTGGACAGGGCATTCAGTGGATGGTGTCTCATCTCCTCTCCCAAAAGCTTTTGAAATTGAGGCCAGACTTGAGCAGCAGTTTTCAGAAGAGGAAACTGAGGCCCATGGAAGCTAAACCACAGGCATGAAGCCACAAGCTAGGGGACAGGGACGCTGGGTCTGGAGCTTTCTCTCTAATTCCAGACCCTTGCTTTTCCCTTGATGCCGGGGGGTGGGGGGTGGTGTGTGACAGAAGCTGGCGACACCTTCCTTAGAGGATGTGCTGGTCTGAAACTCATTTCTTGACCTCTAGGGGCAAACTGTTCAAGTGTCACACAGCCAATACGGTCAGAAAGATTGTCCTCACAAGGCACCTTGGTCTCTCACGCTGCGGTTCAAGCCAGAGCACCGGGTGCCATGTCTCTGACATCCTGGGGCTCAGCCAGGCTCCTTTGGGACACTCTCCCACCCCACTGTTGAGGCTGGTAGCTGGGCTACTGCTCTTGCATCACTGATATCCAGGTATCTTTTGAGAGGTCTCAGGCCTAAACAGCCACAGAAGAGTCTTCTTTGATTGCAAAAATAACCACGTCTGCAAAAGTGCAGGGCAGAATGGGGCTCAGCTGTCCCTCATCCAGTGACCCTCCTCTAGAGACCAGACCCTGAGCTAGGGGGGAGAAGCCTGCTTCTCTCTTCTTGGAGCACCCCTGCCAGCTCTGCTGGCCTGCTCTGCTGGGATTCAGGGACGGGCTATCAGACAGGCCCTTGCAACTTGCCAAGTTCTGTCCCCTGCCTGACCCTGAAGTGGGATGCCCACTCCCAGGGAGAGTGCATGCCTGGCTGAGCCCTTAAATTGTCTCCAGGCATAGACAGCCAGCTCCTGCCTGTCCCTGGATGGAGGTTGGGCTAAGTTTCCAGCCAATCCAGGAAGCAGGCAGCAGGCCTCCCTCTGCTGCTGAGAGGGCAGCTTTGGGACTAGGGATTAGGGCTCTGGGTGTGTCCTGGGTTCAGAGTGGCCTTCCCAGAGCAGGCATGGGGCATGCCCACCTTTCTCACTGAGGACTCTGAGTCCCTGTCCCCCTCTGGGTCTCAGTCTCCCCTTCTTTACACGGAAGATTCTGATTGGACGAGATGATCTTGAGGTTCTCGATGCTGAGACCTCAGGGGGGAGCCTGACCTGGGAGACCTGTGGCAGCAGGGGCAGTGTCTGCTCCGTGCACGGCTGAGTCCTCAGCGGGGCCTCTCAGTAAATATTTATTGCATGAGTACATGAACTTTTTTCTCTTTTGCTCCTTCCTGCTATAGGCAGGGCTCTGGACAGTCCCTGGTGTCTTGGGCGTGTGCCCACCTAGGGGTCACCTGTCCCTCCATGGGCAGCTGGCTGCACGAAGGAAAATAAAATGATGCCAGCTCTTCCCATGAGATGTGGAGCTGGGGTGACCTCACTGGATACCATTTCTGCTAGATATTCCTTCTCATTTAAAGCCAGCAGACAACGTGTCTCTGAAACAACTTTTCAGGCAGTTAGCCAGCACTGGCCTCTGCCAGGAAGGGTATTCCGAGGTATATTTGACAAAGCCCCTGTCTTCAGGGAATGTAGGACTGAGTGGGGGAAATAAGACCAGAATGCCACCAGCTGTTACCTGTCTGGCTGTTGCAGGTGCTATGCTGGTGCAAGAACCAGAGAGGGAGGCGAAGCAATGAGTTGGCACAGGACGGAGGACCGAAGACTATTCTGATGGCTCATCTAACAATGAGAAGCTTGCACTTCCTCGTTTGTAACAGGGAGGGGAGAGGAACCTTCCGCCTGCTGGGAGCTCCGGGGTGTCAGATGCTTCTCAGATACTCACTCGTCTGACACTTGTTTTTCTGTTATGGCCACCGAGACACTGAAAGGTTGAGTAACTTTCCCAAGGTCACACAGCCAGTCTATGGCAGACGTAGGGTTGGAACTCAGGTCCACTTAATTCAAAGCCTGTACTGGCCTCTATGGGTTTCTGGAGAACTCGGGTGGTAATAACAGGGATTTTAGAAAGCTGAGTATGTAGAAATATAAAGCCCTGAGATTTTGAGGCTAATCTGAAGAAGGCTCCTGAAGACTGCTGTGTCAAGCAGGTGTCTCTGAGGATGCAGGGTGCCCAGAGGGCCTGGGTCCACCATCTGGGCAGGGGCTGCCTTTTACAAGATGACTCTCTCCTGTCGGGGAATCTTAAGACCCTTTGGGAGGTGGTCAACCAGACTGGGGGCTTCCCAGGCAGCTCAGTGAGTAAAGAATCTGCCTGCAGTGCAGGAGACACAGGAGACACGGGTTCGATCCCTGGGTCAGGAAGATCTCCTGGAGGAGGGCATGGCAACGCATTCCAGTATTCTTGCCTAGAGAATCCTATGGACAGAGGAGGTTGGCAGACTACAGTCCACGGGGTCACAAAGAGTCAGACATGACTGAAGTGATTGAGCGTGCACACACATGCACAGCCAGTCTGGGCTTCAGACCCCTTGTGGTCCAGGGAGAGAGAGGAGGAGGCAGGAGCCTGATCTGAGATTCAAGCAAGGAACTCTGGTGAGGAGCTGGAAGCAGGGTTTAGGCCTCAGATCTACAGATGAACAGTCTGGTGACTCTGGCTAAATCTTGGAGAACCAGAGCCCCAGAGGGCATTGCTGAAGGAAACTTAGAAGTCATCTCAATGGAAGGCCCCCAATGAATCAGCGGTCGACTTAGAAATCCATGTATTTCTCTTCCTTTCCCATTGCCCTGGGAATTCCAAGTCTCAGTTTCCCCCACCTGTGAAATGAGGGGGTTGAATGGGAAATTTTCTACTACCATTTGGGTTTTGACATTCTGCACTGAGTGAGTACCCGGGAAATCCCCCGAAGTACCTGAGAAATCAGGTCAGGCAGCAGACAGGCTGAGCACCCAGCCATCAGTGCATAGGCCTAACCTCTGTGGGCTGCAGGACCATCCACCAGGTCGGTCTTGGGTGAGAGGAGGCCTGAGAATGGCGAGGGCAACAGAGGCTGGTCTCTGGATGGGACGGTGCTAGCACTGGCCTGAAAAGGATTAATCAGGCAGTGGTTAAAGGTGCAGACCCTAGAGCCAGAGGTTTGAATCTTGGCTCTGACATAGTCAGGTTTGGGCAATGCCGTCAGCCTGTCTGGGCCTTCATTCCTCATCAGCAAAAAGGATATAATTAAAACAGTAGAGTTGTTAAAAGGACCAAATAAAGTCATGCACGTTATGTGTTTCACAGAGTGTTTAAGATGTTAGCTAGTGTTATTTTATTCTTTTTTAACATATACGGAATGGGATACTCAGAGATCAGACACTGAGTTTGCAGCAAGGCTTGGAGACACCAACCGGTAGGGTAGTGAGAGCCAGATGCCAGCTTAAATCTTGACTTCACGGCGACCTTGGACTAGTGACTTAGTCTCCCTCAGCTGCTTCATCTATAAAATGGGGCCAAATAAAACCCCTCACCTGTTGTTGTGCAGACTCAGTGACAACTTGTCAAGACGAGCCTCTTCTGCAGGGTTACTCATACATAGGGCTTTCCCTCCCCCTCCCTGGAAACGTTATAGAGGAGGGGACTAAATCTGTAGTTTTGCCAGAAAGCAAAGAAGGGAGCTTTAGACCCGTGAGCAGGGCCTCAGCCCCATCACTGGGTCCTGTCCCATCTGACCCAGGGCTGAGAGAGGAGAAACAGGGTCCCCCATATGGCTCTCTGCCCAGGTCCCTCTAGGAGGGCTGGCAGGTGTCCCCGGCTCTGTGGGTCCTGGGGTTCACTTCGTGGTCAGAGGAAGGTATTCCTGTGTCAAGGCATCACATACCCTCCTCGGGAGGGGTGGGGAGGGGCTGTGCCCTGACCCTGTGAGAGAGGCATGTTCTGGCCACCGTGGGCCTCCAGAGGACCTGTGATTATTGTTTCTCTGAGGGGCGTTGGCTGAACCTGCTCTTCAGCCCCGGGAGGATCGTCATTCCAGGCCTGGCAGGTTCCATTAATCACCTTCTTGTCTGTTTTGATCCCCACTGAGAGAGAGAGAGGGCTCCTGCTTTGGGCTGAATCACACCTTTTCAGCGAGAGAGCTGAGCCATCAGTTTGGGGCAGGAGAGCTGGGCAGGGTCAGGGGTAAGGCTAAATCCCTGGTCTCACCAGGTTTTGGAGCACCGTGGCCCACACTGGCTCTCTCCCTGATGCTGACACCTGCGAAGGGAGATGCAGGCCCACTTCCCCACCTGAAGAAAACAAAGGCCAAGAAAGCCCTGACTCAGAACCTTCCTTTCTGGTATTGCAGAATCAGCAAAAGGGTTTCCAGGACAACCTCAACTCACCTCACCCCAGCCCCTGGCCTATCCCACCAAGCCCTTCAGGCTGTTGTGGGCAGAGGGCAGCTCCCAGGAGGCCATTCACGGCCACCATGGCCTTCTTGGTAAGTGGAACCTGGAAGCCTGAGTCCTGGGTCCACCATTCTCAGCCCTGGAAACGCTCTTTCTATTCTGGGCTTCTGAGAGGCCAGCTCAAGGCCCTTTACATTTGGCTCGAGAAGGAAATGGCAACCCACTCCAGTATGCTTGCCCGGAGAATCCCGTGAACAGAGGAGCCTGTTGGGCTGCAGGCCATAGCGTGGCAAAGAGTTGGACATGACCAAGTGACTAGGCATGAAGGTGAGGCCTCCTCTGGTGGGCTTTCTAAGTGGACCCTGAGTCTCAGGCACATCCCAGGCTCCTCGGCAGGGACCCTAGCCCTAGGCCCTAGGTCATATCCTCTATGTGGCCTCTTGGTCAAACATGCACAAGCTGAGTCAGGCATCACGTGGTTGTGGGACTAGAAAGAGCTCAGTATTACAAGACTTCCTTTTTGGAACTGGCTATGCCTCTGAGGCTGCTGCTGTAATGAAATCATTAAATCCATGGGTCAGGCTGACCTAGGGCTTCTCAACCTGGACACAATTGACCTTCTGGACTGGAGGATTCTTGGTGGCAGGGGCTGTCCTGTGCACTGTAGGGTATTCAGCAGTATCTCTGGTCTCTGTCCTCCAGTTACCAGTAGTATTCCTTTGGTGTGACGAACAAAATGTCTCCAGACACTATGAAGTGTCCCTTGGGAAGTAAAATAGCCCCTGGCTGAGAACCTCTAGATTCATCTATGGTGACAGAGTTGGAATTATTGTTATATTAGGGGAATGGAGGATATGGATGGCAATTGACCAGGAAAAGGTACAATGAGATTTATAGGAAGTTGGAAATGTTCTGAGTGGTGGCTTAAAGTTTCATAGCTGGGGATCCCACATTAAGATCCCTACAACTAGATCCCACATTAAGCCTGATGATTATAATTTGTCTATTTTGCTGTAGGAAAAAATATGCCTAAAGAATGAGCCTAGTCTGATTCAGGTCAATGTATGGCAAAACCCACTACTGTGTTGTAAAGTAATTAGCCTCCAATTAAAATAAATTAATTAAAGAAAAAAAAAAAAAAGAATGAGCCTAGTGTCAGACAGATCCAGACTTGGGTTTCAGTCCTGACTCTGCCCTTAAGGCTTAGTTTCCTTCTCTGTAAAGTGGGGATAAGAGTAGAGTCAACCTTTCTGGGCCACTGCAAAGATTAAACAAGGTGTGCGTGCTTAGTTGCTAAGTCATGTCTGATTCTTTGAGAACCCATGGACTGTAGCCGAGGAGGCTCCTCTGTCCATGGGATTTCCCAGGCAAGAATACTAGAGTGGGTTGCCATCTCCTTCTCCAGGGGATCTTCCCCACCCAGGGATCGAACACAAGTCTCCTGCATTGGCAGAATGGATCCTTTACCACTGAGCCACCAGGAAAGCCCCTTAAACAAGGCAGTCATTATAAAATTCTTAGCACAGTGCCTGCATGTGGCGAGGGATCTGAGGGTGTTAGCTCTTACCACGTGTGGGTCCCCTTGACCTTTCTCTGCCTCCCGTTCCCCAGCTGGGTCAGATGGTCCCTAAGATCCCTTTCCACCGTGACTTTATTTGATGGTCTTAGAGCCACTTTTTTTTCTCAGCCTAAACACCTTCAAGGTCATTGATTCTACAGGACCGTGCTGGGAGCAATGGAGTAGATGAAGTGCCGAGAAGCACACAGAACGTCTCAGTCAGACTTTTTAGAAATAGGACGAGGGAGGCAGAGGGCCACTTTGCAGCTTCCCTCCCTCTGCAGAGGGCCCCTGGCAGGCAGGTGCAGCTCAGTCTCCATTCTAACATTGGGTGGGGCTGATGGGAGTGAGTTCCCTAAACGGAGAGGTGAGACAGAATTCAGTTGTCAAAGGGTAGTCTCAAGGTGAACACAGTTCCCTCTGAATCATCCCTTTTGTTAAGGATTAAAAAAAAAAAAAAAAAAAAGGCCCCTTCCCCCAGAGGCACAACCCACCCTGGAGAACGGAGGTAACTGAGCTTGTGGGAAACATACGTGCAGTTGGCACCAGTCAGAGGGTGGGGAAGGGAGGAGAGAAGATAGGGCCACTGTCCAACCCCTTGGAAGGTGTATAAAAGGCATCCACTCCAGAGGAGAGCCACAGTCCTCGGCCAGACCAAGCCAAGCTCCTTCCGCACCTGCTCTCTGCCCACCTCACTCTCACCATGAGCTGTCGCCTGCAGAGTTCCTCCGCCAGCTATGGAGGTGGCTTCGGGGCTGGCTCTTGCCAGCTTGGAGGAGGTCGCAGTATCTCTACCTGCTCCACCCGGTTTGTCTCTGGGGGATCTGCTGGGGGCTTTGGGGGTGGTGTGAGCTGCGGCTTCGGTGGAGGGGCTGGTAGTGGCTATGGGGGTGGCTTTGGAGGCAGCTTCGGAGGCGGCTTTGGAGGTGGCTTTGGTGGGGGTTTTGGTGGAGGCTTTGGTGACTTTGGCGGTGGAGATGGCGGCCTCCTCTCTGGAAACGAGAAGATCACCATGCAGAATCTCAACGACCGCCTGGCCTCCTACCTGGAGAAGGTGCGTGCCCTGGAGGAGGCCAACGCCGACCTGGAGGTGAAGATCCGAGACTGGCACCTGAAGCAGACCCCAACCAGCCCGGAGCGTGACTACAGTCCCTACTTCAAGACCATTGATGAACTCCGGGACAAGGTGAGCCCTTGCGGGTTGAGCAGGTTTCTCCTGCGAGCAGGGCAGAGACTCGATGGCCACGAAATGCACGGTCTCTAGGGACCAGCAGATGCAGTGTGGATGGAGTTCTTACCCTTCCTTTGGGTGAAAATCTAGGCTTTTACTGCCTGTCAATCGTCTCTACTCCGCATGGTCTTTCTCATGCTACGTGTTTTCTCTCATTATTCATTTTTATTGTTCTTACTCATGCCAACTTTTTTTTTTTTTACTGCTTGCCAAACAGTTATGTTGTTAGCGACTTGATCTCTATAATCCTAACCCACTGGGTTATTTGGAAACCATGACAGCTTTAAAAGCCACTAAGAATGGATAAAATCAACAGAGAAAGGAATACATGTTCATTCATTGGTCTGGGAACACTGGTTTGTTTTGTAGGGGCCCCCTTTAAACTGGTGTTCTCAACTGGCCTCAAGCAGGTGGGTGAGATGCAGGCAGTGCTAAGCTGAGATTCTCTCACTCTGTGAGGCCAGCTTGTTGGAACAGAAATCCACCTGCCTGGGCTGGGTCCCAGCTATGTGGGGTGGATTTTAAGTGCTTTGGAACACAAAAGTTGAGACAGGAAATTCAAATGGATGGGGATATTTATTGAAATTCCACTCTGCTCAGTGGGGAGGCCAGCTCCAGTGAAGTTATGAACTATAGGGAGCGAGGCTGATTCTTTCCTGATTTTTTAAAATTAGCTAATTAATTAGGCTATGCAGGTCCCAGTTGCAGCACAGGGGATTTTTAAATTGTCCCCTCTCCTGATCTTAAGGAGAAGGAAGGGGCTCAAGACAGTGACCTTATCAGATTGCTAGTGTGGCTGTGGAGAATGACTACCCACAGACATCCTTGGTGGGGTGGCTCCCCTGCAATTCACGTACAGATTACCATGACCAGACACAGAACGCTGGAGTGACAGAACGAACTGGGGGGACCTATCTCATCCTTCACTTTACAGAGAGGAACTGAGGCCCAAAGAGAAGTGCCTTGTCCCAGCCCGCAGGGGCAGGGAGCAGGCAGAGCTGCACGGCCACCTGTGCAGCCCATGTTTTCCCAGTCCTCCTCCCCGAGCTCGTGGACCCTCCAGTGGTTACCTTCTCTATTTTGCAGATCTTGGCGGCCACCATTGACAACAACCGGATCATCCTGGAGATTGACAACGCCCGGCTGGCTGCCGATGACTTCAGGCTCAAGTGAGTTTTATTTCCCTCCTCCCGCTTTCTCAGCAGTTCTTGTTTTAGACAAATGTTCCTCTGATCAATGTAGTCCTAGCATCCCAGGAGTGAAGGTCTTGGGGAAGGAGCAGAGTTCAGAGGAGGGTAGGGGTGTCTCCAATTTCACTTCTTTCCCTTTCTCTCTCTCTCCCTCTGTTTCTTTCTTTTCTTTTCTTTGTAAAATTTGAGCAGAGAAAGGTTTATTGCAGAGCCAAGCAAGGACAATGTGTGACTTCTGCTCAAAACCTTCAATTCCTAATACCATTTCTGTGTTGTTTTTCATTAAAAAAAATATTAGGTATGAGAATGAGCTGACCCTGCGCCAGAGCGTGGAGGCCGACATCAACGGCCTGCGCAGGGTGCTGGACGAGCTGACCCTGACTAAGACCGATCTGGAGATGCAGATTGAGAGCCTGAACGAGGAGCTGGCCTACCTGAAGAAGAACCACGAGGAGGTGAGAGGGGGGAGCTGGGCCTGCCGTGGCTGAATCACCTCCAGGAGGAACGGGGAGCCCTCTGCCGAGGTCAGACTCAGCCCTCCACATTGGAACCTCGAAGCACTTTCTGGAACATTCTGGTAGCATTCAGAGCCGAGGAAAGGCAGGCTGAGGAGTTTCACGTGTCTTCCTTTCCCATCCTTACAGGAGATGAAGGAGTTCAGCAACCAGATGGTTGGCCAGGTCAACGTGGAGATGGATGCCACCCCGGGCATTGACCTGACCCGCGTGCTGGCAGAGATGAGGGAGCAGTACGAGGCCATGGCGGAGAAGAACCGCCGGGATGCCGAGGAATGGTTCCACAGCAAGGTACCTGGCTGTCTCACCCGGCCGAGCCAGAGGGTGCCTGGGCCATCCAGCTGGGCTCCTCCGTCACCTCCGTCCTGCTTGAATTCCAGAGTGCCGAGCTGAACAAGGAGGTGTCTTCCAGCACGGCCTTGATCCAGACCAGCAAGACAGAGATCACTGAGCTCAGGCGCACGCTCCAGGGCCTGGAGATCGAGCTGCAGTCCCAGCTGAGCATGGTACACCGGCTGCCCTCTGCCCTGTGGCTGCCCCCTCGAGGCCCCTCCCCCAGGCCTGGCATCCCTCAGACCTTCTCCTCTGCTGTCCAACCAGAAAGCCGGGCTGGAGAACACGTTGGCAGAGACGGAATGCCGCTACGCCCTGCAGCTGCAGCAGATCCAGGGTCTCATCAGCAGCATTGAGGCCCAGCTGAGCGAGCTCCGCAGTGAGATGGAGTGCCAGAACCAGGAGTACAAGATGCTGCTGGACATCAAGACGCGACTGGAACAGGAGATCGCCACCTACCGCAGCCTGCTGGAGGGCCAGGATGCCAAGTAGGTCCCACAGGAAAGGGACTGGGGGACTCTGTGCTTTCAGAACAGGCAGGGTCTTAGGGATCAAGTCTGGGAGGGGAGGGCATCTGTCTGCACTTGAACAGCTTGGACCAAAATCCAGGACCAGAGCTTCTTCCTTGTCCTCTGGCATCAGACTGTGGGGGCATTTCCCTGAACCTTCTCATCTGGGCTTCTGGATTAGACTGGGCAGGGCTAGGGATCATGGAGAAAATATCTCATGCTGGAAAAGTATGAGCTTGGATTCAGGACAGCCCAACAAAGCTTTTAATCTAGAGATTGAACTGCCTTCAGACTTTTTGCAGGGGCCAGGCCATCCCTATAGGCTCAAGGGAAGGGTGGAGGGTCCAGTGAAACAAAAGGAGGACAAAACTCCCAGCAAATAAATGCTCAATAACATCTTCTGAGGCTTCACAGACAGACAGACAGACAGACAGACAGGACAGGTCTGGGTTCACCTGATGCTGCTGCCCTGTAGGCTGGGGGCACAGCTGGGAAAAGAGCCCAGCTCAGGGGCTCCAAGGGCTCCTGAGAGGCTCCAGCTGAGGACAGGTAAGCGGCCGTTCTTGGTTGCCTCCCGTTCACGGCTGCCTCTCTCCTCTCTCCCAGGTTGATCGGTTTCACCACAGGAGGTAAGAAAATAACCCCGTGGGAGAGGCGATCAGGCTCCTATTCATTGGCCTGGGGTGGGGGTCGGGGGGAGGCAGGAGGCAGGGCTGGGCTCCCCCGTGTAGGGAGGGGGATGGGGCTGGAGCAGCGGTGGTCACCTGCTCCTCCGTTTTCCTTGCTGCCCCACAGACGCATGGGGCTGTTGTGGAGAGAGTCCCTCAGACAGTAACATAGAATCCCCATCACCTACCCGCGCCCCCCACCCCAACCTCCTGACCTATTTGGAGTTTGGGGCCCTCCTGGGGGGGCCCAGACTGGCCTGAGGTGGGTCTCCTCCAGCCTGAAGGTCTTTTGCCTCCTTCCTTTTCCAGGAACCTCCATCAGCAACTCCGGTCGCCGGGGTGCAGAAAACATTAGGCCTTAAATCTGCCAGGTGGTCCCTCCCTCTGTCTTCAGCACCCAGAGGAGGAGAGAGCTGACGGCTCCCTGCAGGAGTGAGGGAGGCACTGCAAGGGGCCTCGGCCACTCTGCTCCCGGCCACTGCGCTTCCTGAGGGAGGCTGCTCCCTGCCCTGCCCTGCCCCCACCCCCAGGTCTGCTTCCTGTTCTCCCTGACCTGGCTCCTTTCTGATTCCTCTGCTTCTCCACTGAAAAGAAAAGCTAATTCAATAAAATTTCCCGGCTTCTTGCAAACGTATTTTTGATTCTGGCCTGGTTTCTGGGGGTGGCACCTGCCAAGGCCCTGGCTGGGGATGGTGGGGGCGGGGGGCAGGTGTGGTCTGGCTGAGTTGCCCACCCTGAGGAGGCTCGGCCCAGAGAGCTCTGAGCTGGGAAGGACACACGGCACCCGGGCTGATCGTCAGCCACAGGTGGGATGCTGACAGACACAGGGACACAGGTGGGTCGTGGATGACGGCACCCTGTAAACGTGGAGTTGTGGGGGCACTCGGGCCAGTTCAGTACCCTATAGGATATCCGGTAATAAGGAAGTGATGGGGTTCTAGTAAAGTCAAGTGATGGCGTGATGCGGGAAAGAAGTATGCAGGGTTTGGGGCAGGGTGCAAGGGGCTAGGGCTGATGTATGGAGAAGGAGACCGAGGACAAGCACTCCAGCTCCAACCGCTGCCTCCCTGCTTCCACAGAGAGAGCTTCCTTTGAGATTATGGGTGCCCAGGCCTGAAGTCCCCCACCTCTTGGCTCGCCCCAAGTTCCTGCCATTCCAAGTCACAACTCAAGGAGGGACCTCAGTCAGTGCTGATACTGACCCTCCTCCCCCTGCTTCTCTGGTTGTCCCGGCTGAGACAAGCAGCCTCCACTGGCTGCACTTAACTCGTTCCTGGGACTGGTCGCCTGGATTCTGATGTAGGCGCTCTTCTCTTTTTCTTCTTCACCCCTCTGCCCCTTGGGGCATCTGGAACACGTCCGCAGTCTCAGTGTGTCCTGCTGACTCTCCAGAGAGGCCCCTCCTCTCTGTTCCTGTCTCACATGCCCAAATGAGTTGGCCATCGCCTCCTTGGAAGCGCTTGATGAAGGAACACCTCTCTTTCTCCCAATTCTGGGCCTTCCCGCTCCTCCATCCCAGAGGACCTGGAGACCCAAACCATGGGCCTGGGAGTCCTCTTGGTCCCCTCTTTCCTTCACCTCCTTCACAAGTCCATCCCTGCTTTACTTGTAATGTTCTCATCACCTGTCTGGTCTTAACTTGCTGGGCAGGTTGCTCTGGCCTCCCTGCCTCTGGTTTGAGCTCTCCCTCCACACACCAGCTGGGGCGATTGCTGGAAATGAAAAGCCCTCCTGGCTCAGAGATGCTGCAAGAGCTCCCCGTGGGTCACTGAGGAAAGCCTGGACTCTTCACCAGCCAAGAGGTCACCTGGCTCTGGCCTCTTCCAGCCTCTCTCTGACCTTGAAGTCCACACTAGCCTCCCCCTTGTCCACCTGGAGGTCCTGCTACTCCAAACTTCTCTCAGTGACCCAGCCATGTGGCTGGACCTCTCAGGCCCTTGTTCAGTGAGGGATCTCGGTCTAATCTGATCTTCTGCTCTATTATTGGAGACCAGGTGGCCTTAGTGGTAAAGAACCCCCTTGCCAGTGCAGGAGACATAAGAGACTTGGGTTCCATCCCTGGGTCAGGAAGATCCCCTGGAGAAGAGTGTGGCAACCCACTGGAGTGGGAAATTCCATGGACAGAGGAGCCTGGTGGGCTACAGTCCATAGGATTGCAAAGAGTCAGACACTACTGAAATGACTTAGCATGACATGACCAGGTTTTTTATTCAACATTCTGATGGAGATGGCCACCCCCTCCTCTGCAGAGTGGGGAGAGAGTGGGGTGTACTCAGGTGTTTGTGCATCTGCGCCCCCCCCTCCACCCCACCCCAGAGTTGACTGTTGACTGCATGTGCCGAGGGGGCAGGCTGTGTCCAGCCAACTGCTGGGGCTTGGCCAATGTTTACTGAAGGAGAGACCAGTGAATGAACTGGGGGAATGCCTCTTAGATGCTGTCAGAGTTTTGTCGTGAGGTTGTAGGCCAGAAGGTACGGGTGCTCGGCACTCTTGCCAACTGCCCATTCTCTGCTCCCTCTTCATTTTCTCCCTCTGCCTCCCCTCCTCCTATAGTCACTACTCTCATTCATCAGCGTCTTCCTCCTCCTTCACCCTGAGCCTGTCTGAGCTCCGGCCAGTTGGTTTAGTCCACAGTGGTCGTTCAGAGGTGACCCGCCCAGCTTGTTAAGCCAGGGGAAAGCTGTGGCTGTCCAAATAACTCATCCCAGACCCCACTCCCACTCTACCGCCCCACCCTGTGGAATGAGGTGTGGTTCCGTTCTCTTCCACACACCCAGAGCTGTCCTAGGAGTTCAGACATCAAAGAGGAAGAGGACATGACCTCCACTCCCAAAACTTGGCTACTTTTTTTTGTTAATTTATTTCATCAGCAGCTGCTTATGAAGTGCACCATGTACCAGATGCTATACTGGATCCAGCAGAGAGAAAGATACACACATATTTCCATCTTCAAAGCTTAGTTCAGGGTTCAGCTTCTGCCACAGATCTCCGCTCTTTCCCCACCACTGCCAGCCTCCCGGGTATATCCCCAAGGCTCCCTGGACTGATGAACACCACGGTCCTTTCAGGAGAGCAGGCCGTGACGTCCACAGGCTCTGGAGCCACACTGTTCTGGCAGGCGTCCCGACTGTTGCTGGCTCCATGTGTAACCCTGGCCAAGTCACTTACCCCTGTGGGCTCACTTTCCTCCCTGCTCAGTACTCCCTCGGAAGTTATGAAAGTCAAATGCTTAGAACAGTCCCGGCAAGTAGTAAGTGCTCAATAAATTAAGCTTTGTCATCCTCTTCCCTTCAGGGCAGGGATGGTTTCATCCTCCTCCTTCTCCTCCTAACTAGGATGTTATAAGAGCTCAGTAAATGTGTTGGATGGAGGAATGAGAGCTGAATGAAGATAGGCTCTGGGAGATAAAGATGTAGGCAAGCACTCTGTCCTGCAGGCATGAGGAAGGGGCTTGGACCAGATGAGATACTCAGAGCTGAGCCCCATCACTGGTGCAGGGGCCCCTGGGGTCCATATCCCAGGTTTGCTGGGCTTGGAGCAGCCCCTCTCCCCGAGACCCAGACCAAGGATGTATGGGGGCAGCCTCCTCCTTTTCTGAGCCAGTGCTGGGCAGTCTGGTGGGGTGTGGGGTTAGTTGTCCATGTGAAACAGTGAAATGAGCTGGACGCTGGGCCTGGCAGGGGCTCTGGCCTGACCATATCATCCAGACCCTAGGGAGGAGATTGAGAAGCTAGGCTCCATCCAGGGACCTCTGTGGCCAATCAGAAATCCTGAGGAAGCTGAGAGGCAGGTCGGGGGAGGGGGCTTGAAGGGAGGGGGCTTGAAGGGAAGGGGAGGGGTGTTACTGTCAAAGCTGACTCGAGAGCCTTCCTGAGCTGGACAGGAATAGTCACCCCAGGGCTCTGGCCTGAGATGTGGGAGAGGCTTGGGGGTGTAATTGTGCTAAGTCCCTTCAGTCGTGTCTGAGTCTGTGTGACCCTATGGACTGTAACCCGCCAGGCTCCTCTGTCCATGGGGATTCTCCAGGCGAGAATAGTGGAAAGATTTGCTGTGCCTTCCTCTAGGGGATTCCTGACCCAAGCATTGAACCTGCGTCTCTTACATCTACCTGCATTGGCAGACAGATTCTTTACCACTGAGATGTGGGAGAAGCTTGGGGGAGGGGAGGGCAATCTGCTCTTTGTACCCAGGACTCATTTCATCCCCTCAGTCATTTGCATGGGGTGACCACTCAAGGGAGGTCAGTTTTATCAGGCCTGCTTGGTCGATACTGCCCCTTCTAGGGATTGGCCAGGCGCCCACCTGTCCCATCCCCAGGCTCACATCCTGCTTCCCAGAGCTGTGGCTGTGAGGAACAGCCCTATCCGTGGAGCCTGACTAACCTCTTTGTCAGTGATTGGCAGTGAACACAGTTAATACAAAAGATGCCAAAACAGAGAGGTTGCTAATAAAGGAGAAAGTAATAATGTGTCCAGCATTTGTCTAAGGCTCTTTTTAACCTTTGTTTTGTTTCATCTTTACAAAAACCCGAGTTGGCCCAACTGTACCCATTTTATACATCTGAAGACTGAGGCTCAGACTGGTTAAGGGACCTACTCAGCAGGGTAGCTGGGATCCATGTTCCAACATGCTTTCTGAGACTATGGCTGACCCTTTGTTAAAGTCAAGCACTCAGGTCTGGAATCTGGGGCAGAAGCCAAACTCTCATCTAAGCCCCAACACTTAGGGGTCAAAGATGTCTCGTGGAATGTGCCTGTGGCATCCTAGTGCCTCAGAGCTTGGAAAGGATGCACCTCCCCATGGCGGTGATGCACAAAGGTGGCTAATTGCTGCATGACTCTAGGCTGTACAGTCACATCCCCAGCGAGAAGTGCCTCCCTCTCCCAAAGGCTCTGCCCTGGGTGGAGGGACCAGTGCACTTTTGCCCTCCCTAATACCTCGCACTCCTTAATGGGGTTGTGCATCCTGCCTGGGCCCTGCAGGGGGCAGGCTCACTCCAGAAAGCTGGCCATGCCACTTTGGCCACTGGCTGGGACACAGAGTGGAGGGTCAGGGCACTTGACCTGATCCCAGCATGAGACCCTACCCATTCTCTACCCTTAGTGGAGCAGTTGGCCAGCAGGGCATGGCTGAGGGCAGCGCCACAACCCCAAGACCCTTGGGTGCCTGTTGTCCTTCTGTTTGGGAGGGTAGCCTTGAGGCTGCACAGAAGACCCTGAATATGAGATGAGGGTGTCCAGGGCTTCCTAGCAAGGGGAATCTCACTTGAGGGAAGCGGGAGAAGAGATGTCACGGGAGGGCTGTGGTCCACGGAGTGTGATGACGCGCTGTCCCAGCTTCCCCATGTCAATGACTGGTCCCTTCTTTCCTCCTGGCCTGGGTCAGTGCCTCTCGGGATGGCTGGGACCTGCCGCCTGCTGGAAGGTGCTCCTGGGGCTGCTGAGGGCTGGAGTGGAGAAGTGTATGCAGGATGCCTCACTCTGAGCAGCTTGTCTGGGGGGAGGGCTTCTCACACTGCTGAGCGCACAGCAGACTTTTCATCTTCCTGCAGAGCTTGGGAAGGAGCAGGTGGGTGGGCATCTGTTGGTGGGGGAGGGTTCGGGGGAGTTGGCAAATAGCTGATATTCACGCTTCTGGCCCATTTTTATGAACACCCATAATAAGTCTGTGGCTTCTTTCATCTGAGGATCTCAGATGAGTTTGAAAGTAGAACCCCCAGTATAAAGCTTGGTTAATTACTGCCTGGAGCCCACAGTCTGTTTTGCAGACACGCTGTTAGCAGGAAGAGAGTGAGGCCGACTGCACATCAGCCCCTGTAAATGCAGACGCTGGAATCCAATCAAACAGGGTGTTTGAAGAATTCGCTTTGTGGTCCAGTTAAGTGGTATCTGAATCAAGGGGACGCAGGAGACTGCAGTACCAGCATCTCTCCCATTGGGTTTGGCTCTGTGTCTCCCACAAACCACAGATTCTTTAAGGACTTCAGGGAGAGCAGTGACAGCTCTGGAATTCTCCATAAAAGCTGGGTGGGGGGAGTTAGGGACTGAGTGGATTTGAGCGAGAGGCTCTGGACTCTTCCAGACAGGAGCGGACAGCCAGTGCAGCCGTGCAGGAAGAGCTGGCCCGAGGGCAAGATGGAAGTGGCCTAGGATGCGGAAGGCAGAGCTTGGTGTGAGAGAACTGGAGAGGTATGGCTTAAGATCGGGGTCAGGGAGGCTCTCTGAGCCTCCCACAGGGCAAGAGCAGTTTGGAGCAGACTCCTAGACAATTGTTAAAACCATATTCCAGGGCAAAAGAAAGTACTTTTGTATTTTGGGGGAGATGCAAGTTCCAACATGAGACCCTGTCCAGTCTCCAGCCCTTAGGGAGGCAGTTGGGCAGCAGGAAGTCTGAGGGCAGAGTTACAGCCCTAAGACCCCCTTGGGTGCCTTCTGTCCCTCTGTTTTGGGGGCAGCCTTAAGGGTCCACAGAAGACCCTGAGTATGAGATGAGGGTGTCTGGGGCTGTACTAGGGTGATTCTGGGCCTGGTAACAGGATTGGGTCCTGGCCCAGTGGGGATTCAGAATCATCCACAGAGCGGCATGTTGGGAAGTTGGGTGCCCAGGAGCCTGGCAGAGCCCTAAGTCTGGGGAGGAACCGAGAGTCACCTTGCCTGCTCTCCTGAGGCCCCTAGCATGGGCTCTGGGCCCTGGAGAGGGGTGGCCAGGGGGTGGGGATGACCTCCATGGTCACTGATCCTGTGCACTGAGTCTGGTGAGGCCAGGAGACAGCAGGGGGTATGTACAAGTTTGGGGCACAGGCCGGGGGAGCAGGAACTGATCTTAGAGAGGGACTGAGCAGAGAGGGACTTGCCAAATCTTGCCGAGGAAGGTCTGAGTCAGCTGGCTGAAGGCAGTTGCCGTCAGGTGGAATGTCACTGAGGTGGCCATGAGGGTGAAAAGACACCTTAGCTCTCCTCTTCTGAGTCCTGCTCACCAGGCTGGTGAAGGCAAAAATGGCAGCCATTGAGATTGGGGTACAGAGGAGAGAAAGTCACGATTTTCCAGGGGAAGCTGGATATGCCTGTTCCTGAGACCAGCCAGTCATGGTGACAAGTCACAGGGGGAGGAGGGAAGGAACAACTGTGTTTTGTTGGGCCAAAGTTCTCCTTCAGTGATGCTTCCTTATGGAGGATTACCAGAGAAAATGTAGGACGCCTAGTTAAACTGGAATTGTAAATAGACATGAACAATACTTTAGTATAAGCATGTCTTAAATGTTGCATGTATTTTGATTTGCTGAATCTAGCAACCCTACCCTCAGCAGGCTTGCTAACTGCCCTGAGTCTTCCACCATCAAAACCAAAGAGGCAAGACCTTTCTCTGATTCTTTGGACAAATTAAATCGATGGCTCAAAATGTCATAATTGAAGGTTTCCACCCCCTCTCTCATAATGCTTCCTCCAGCTTTGTGGACCTGTCCCTGCCTGTCTGTACTAGAATCTAACATCAGCTGGCAGCAGATTTGGCAGGAGCTTTTGATGTGGTTACTTGACAGAATATATAGTCACCCTGCTTTTCAGAGGAGCCAGGAATCCTGAGTACTTGGTCGCTGGAACAAATTCTTTGTTCCAAGGAAAAAGCACTTGTGTTGAGGGGGATGAGATCAGTGGGGGTGTCCCTGTTTCTGGGTGGGTTCTGGGTAGGAGTCTGAAGAGGTGAACACACGAACCGGGTCAGCCTTTTTTAGATGCCTCTTATGGTGGGAAATTTGTAGGACTTGAGTGTGTGGATGCCAAAGATGGGATAGGGAGCAGGAGAAAACCAGGAAGATGAAGCCTAGGCTACCAGGACACTCTAAGAAAGATATTGGGCTTTTTGAATGGTCTCATTCCCCTTTGCTGCCCAGTGAGCTGGCTGCCCACGTGGTCCACGGTTCTGCTTCTGCCGTTGGCACTGGAGCATTGCTGGCCCCGGCACTTCTGACACCAGCTCAGAGGAGCAGGGCTCCTTGGGCACACTGTGACAGGTGGTGCCTTCTCTGTCAAAGGGACAGGTCAGAGCTGGGTAGAGGAGACTCAGGCTTGATTTCTTGGGTCTCTGCCCACAGAGAACCTTAGCTTTCAAATGGAGGCTCATTTGAGGGTGGAGATCTCGTCTCACCAAAGAAGGAGCCACAACTCAACCACTGATTTTGAACTTGGTGCTGTCCAAGGTGGGCTTGGGGAAAGTGGAGGCATTTTCTGTTCCCACAGAGGCATCTTCCCTCTTCCCCTTGCCCCCCAGACTAGGGTCATGGTGGTCAGGGAGGATCCTGTTAGCTCTGTAGTCCCCAAGCTGGCATTTGTGCCTGCAGTAGTGGGTCAGGGGGCTTTTAGGAGTTTCTAGAATAGAGGTTCCCTGGTAGCTCAGCTGGTAAAGAATCTGCCTGCAATGCAGGAGACCCTAGTTCGAGTCCCTGGGTTGGGAAGATCCCCTGGAGAAGGGACAGGCTGCCCACTCCAGTGTTCTTAGGCTTCCCTGGTGGCTTAGATGGTAAAGAATCCACCTGCAATGAGGGAGACCTGGGTTCAATCCCTGGGTTGGTAAGATCCCAGGAGGAGGGCATGGCAACCCACTCTAGTATTCTTGCATGGAGAATCCCTATGGACAGAGAAGCCTAGTGGACTACATACAGTCCATGGGGTCACAAAGAGTCGGACACGACTGGGCAACTAAATACAGCACACAGAGTAGAGCTCAGAGGCCAGAGAGGCTGGCAAGAATAGGGCTCTGGTAGCTCTGGACACAGTCCCAGCCACAAGCTCTCTCTTTCTCTCTCTCTCTCTCTTTTTTTTTTTTTTTATGCACTGTGGGGCATCCGCAGTTCCCTCCCCAGGGATTAAAATCCTGCCCCTGGCAGTGGAAGCATGGAGTCTTAACCATTGGACCGCCAGGGAAATCCCCCAGCCCTAACCTCTTTAGGCGGTTGTCTTTCCTTGCAGAGCTGGGCTAGGCCTCTGAATCAGTATTCTATGAAACCAGAGTGAGTGGTTTGTGCCCTGGAAATAGTGTTCAGCTGAGGCTCAGACCACATGGGATATAAGAAGAGTTTTGATCTCTTAAAATCTGTGAAGTGAATTCTTGTTTATCAAGCATGTTTCAATTTAGTTATCACAATCCTGTGAATATGGCATTATGAGCGTCATTCACCTTTTAGGAAAATGGAGGCTCAAAGGAATTAAGGAGCTTGAACCATGGTCTGGCTGAGCCCAGGCCCAGGGCTGCTGCTGTCCAGCCTGACTCCCTTCTTCTGCAAAGCCAAGACTCAGTTGGCTTTGTTAGCCAGCAATGTCATTTCAGTTTGGACATGCTGGGAGGCCTGACAAACGTCCTGGTGACCCTGCACTCTGAATGGGCCCTTCTGGCTACCATCTAGGGACGTGGGTTTGTGTTGCCTCTGCCTATGAAGGGAGGCTGGGAGGAAGCCACGCCGCTGTGCTCTCCTGGTTTGCAGGTGTTTTGGGGTGGTGAAGGATGGCAGGAAGGAAAAGTTCCTACCAAACTGAAAAGGCATCTTGAGACCAAAAAACGAGGCAGGCAGCTCCATGTAATCAATGGATCGGTTTATAACAGGGTAACCTACTCACAGCGTGGGATGGGGCTGACAGCCATCTGGAAGCATCTGCAGCTATATTCCATACCACTGAGGGGCCATTGGACAATTTTATAGTTTACTTAGGGCACGGGGGGCGGTGCTCAGAGACAGGATGGGCATGCCTAAGTCAAGATTTATGAATGGGTAATGTCTTATGGACGCTGGGAATAGGTTTTCATCATTGAGGTCACCTGGTTCAAATGATTATTAAACAGTAGCTATTAGCTACAAAGTCCTTGACCACAGAGAAGTGATTTAGTGTCCACTACAGTGGAAGGACAGGAGGAACTGTAAGGGCCCAAGATGGCATCAGTTATGTTCACAGCCATAGAGAAGACCTGGAGGCGAAGTGAGACTGAGGTCCACGCAGGCTTGCAAAGAAGAGAAAATACAATTGTGCTCTGGGCTGAACCTCTGTAACTTGTCTTTGTTCTGTGGCCAGTGACAGAGAGGGGACAGTGGCTGGTGAATGAGTCACAGACATGTCCAGGTGACTCTTGGCTGGCTCCATAGGAAACACTCCTCAACACCTACACTGTCTGAGACAGAAGGGTCTTGAGTTCATGCTGTCCAGGCTCTTCCTGTTCAGATTGGGGCTCTGGAGCCCAGAGAGTTTGAGGCAGAGCTCAATCTGGAGTCCAGGCTCCCTGACACTTAGCCCAGTAAATTTTTAGAAACTGATTAATAATGTTGTGATAGTTTCAGGTGAACAGCAAAGGGACTCAGCCATACATACACTTGTATCCATTCTCCCCTAAACCCCTCTCCCATCCAGGCTGCCACATAACATTGAGCAGAGTTCCATGTGTTATACAGTAGGTCCTTGTCCATTATCCATTTTAAATATAGCAGTGTGTACATGTCCATCCCAAACTCCCTAACTATCTTTTCCCTCCACCAGCAACTGTAAGTTCGTCCTCTAAGTCTGTGAGTCTGTTTCTGTTTTGTAAGTAAGTTTTTTGTATCATTTCTTTTTAGATTCCACATATCAGTTCAGTTCAGTTCAGTCACTCAGTCGTGTCCTACTCTTTGCGACCCCATGAATCACAGCACGCCAGGCCTCCCTGTCCATCACCAACTCCTGGAGCTCACCCAAACCCATGTCCATCGAGTCGGCGATGCCGTCCAGCCATCTCATCCTCTGTCGTCCCCTTCTCCTCCTGCCCCCAATCCCTCCCAGCACCAGGGTCTTTTCCAATGAGTCAACTCTTTGCATGAGGTGGCCAAAGTACTGGAGTTTCAGCTTCAGCATCAGTCCTTCATAGGGGGTGTTATATGCTATTTCTTCTCTGACTTACTTTGCTCAGTATGAATCTCTAGCTGCATCCATGCTGCTGCAAATGGCCTTATTTCATTCTATTTAATTAGCCAGTGCATTTTTGATTCAGGTTGGAAAGGATAATCTCAGAATAGAACCTTGTTTTGAAATAACACTTGGTGCTGGGGCACCCCTGATGTACATAATATTGTGCAGCTGGATTTTCTCCAGGGCTGGGCCACCATGGGAAGGGGTGAGCTGAGGTGGCTTCAGGAGATGAGCAGACATGTGAGTCCTGGCTTCTCTCCTCTGATACAGGAAGAACGTTTTTTCCAGTGGGGCCTCAATCCATCCTGTGGTGGTCCAGACTTCTGAGGTGAAAAAGAGCAGAGAAGTTCCTCCCGTGAGACCCCCTCCACACTTCCTTCTGAGAGGTGTCCTTGCTGCCTACACCATGGAGAAAGGCAGGGGACCAAGGGCTTCCAAAAGACTTTCTCTGGGCAGCTTGTTACCCACTCCAGGAGAGGTCCGTGCCACCCCTCGCAGCCCTGGAGACACCTGCTTGGACTCTGGCCCACAGTGGCCCTCTGGATGAGGATACAGCCAGAACAGCAGAAACCTGCTCACTCAGTTGTCCTGAGAAAAACCTAGAATCAGCTTCAGATATGGATTGCACAGTGGAGGGATTAAAAAAAAGCACATGAGAACATTGACTTCAGATGTCCAGCAGACAGAGACCCCAGTCAGAGATGAGCTATGTCGGGGCAGGGGAGCAGCTGCCTTCTGGACAAGCATACTGTGTCACAAATGAGGTGAGTTGAGTCATGTGTGCATCAAGGACCTGCCTGAACGGGCCCTACGGTGACAGCCAGACTCTGCACTCGTCATCTTAGAAGACAAAGGAGGGGCTGCCAGGAGGTCTGGTCACAGGGTACAGAAATGGTCCCTGTCCTAATAGTCCAGTGGGTGTCAATTGGGAGCAGTTTTCCCATCAGGAGACATTGGGCAGTGTTGGGAGAGTTTCATCTTGTCACGACTGGAGGAGGAGTTGCTACTGGCATCTGCCCAGGGATGCCGGTAATACTGTATGGTGCACAGGAGGCCCCCACGCTAGGAATTATGTAGTCTATGACATCCACAGTGCTGAGCTTGAGAAACCCTGAGACAGCCCCATCCCGGGCCCTGCAGGGAAGGTGGGCAGCCCGAAGGCACCCCTGCTGGGCAGTCGAGCTCTGGAGGCCTGCTGCCCCTGCTGTCTCTCCCAGGAGGGGCTGCCCAGCAAGTGTACCCCCGGGAGCCCATCAGGTGGCTCTTGGGCATCCCATCTGGGTATCCACTGGACCAGGCAAGAATGTGCACCACAGCCAACCCTCCTGAGTAATTTCACAGAGAAGCTTATAAAGTGTTTTAAGAGGTTGGTAAATTACAACTTCAGATGCATATAAATGCTTCTATAAACGCCAGCCTTGCTGTGTGTGTCTGCATGGACAAAAAGTGAGCAGGTTGCTCAAGCCTTGGGAAAACCCATGTTGTGGGTGGAAGACTGAGTTTACCTTTGTTCCTTAATCCTCAGGCTCTCCTCTTGGGTTGCTTAACTCTCTGTAGTGTCTCATCTAATCCTCTTATTCCTTCTCTGCCCAAAGGGTCTGCATGGACCATTTCTGTACCCCGTTTAGGCACCAGTAAGGCTTAAAACTCAACATTCAGAAAACTAAGATCATGGCATCTGGTCCCATCACTGCTTGGCAAATAGATGGGAAAACAATGGAACCAGTAAGAGACTTTATTTTGGGGGGCTCCAAAATCACTGCAGATGGTGACTGCAGCCATGAAATTAAGAGACGCTCGCTCCTTGGAAGAAAAGCTATGAACAATCTAGATAGCATATTAAAAAGCAGAGACATTACTTTGCCAACAAAGGCCCATCTAGTTAAAGCTATGGTTTTTCCAGTAGTCATGTATGGATGTGAGAGTTGGACTATAAAGAAAGCTGAGTGCTGAAGAATTGATGCTTTTGAACTGTGATGTTGGAGAAGACTCTCAAGAGTCCCTTGGACTGCAAGGAGATCCAACCAGTCAATCCTAAAGGAAATCAGTCCCAAATATTCCTTGGAAGGACTGATGCTGAAGCTGAAACTCCAATACTTTGGCCACCTGATGCAGAGAAGTAACTCATTGGAAAAGACCCTGATGCTGGGGAAGATTCAAGGTGGGAGGAGAAGGGGATGACAGAAGATGAGATGGTTGGATGGCATAACTGACCTGATGGACATGAGTTTGAGCAAGATCCAGAAGTTGGTGAAGGACAGGGAAGACTGGCATGCTGCAGCCCATGGGGTTGCAAAGAGCTGGACACGACTGAGTGACTGAACTGAACTGAGGGCAGGGGTGGGGATGGGGCTGGGGCAAGGGGACTGCCCAGGGTCCTGATTATTCTACCCTCTTAGGTTCAGGGAACTAGGGGCCACAAAAGAAATTGCCCTTGAAAGCAGTTCCACCTGAGGGCTCATAGCCACAACCCTTTGCCAGTCACAGCCACAAACCATCATCAAAGACTGTCCTCTTAGTCCAACCAACATTTCTACAGCACCCGAGGTGTTTCAAACCACGTTTACTTCTGCCCTAGTTTCGATCCTCCTTGGATCTGCAAGAAGCAGGCCCGTGAGGACACTGAGGATGCCCAGGATGGAGTGATGTGCTCAGCGTCACAGGACAGATCAACAGCAGAGCTGGAGTTTGAACCTAGGTCTTCCGTCCCCAAATTCTGGGTGCCTGCCCTTGACCTTGGTTGTGTTGGAGAAGCAATGGGATGAGAGTGTGGCATTTGGGGTCCCAGAGCCCTGGTTTCAGATTCTTTGTACTCACTACCTGTTCATCTCAAGCAAACTTTCTCTTTCTTTCCTTTTTTCTTCCTTCCTTTCTTTCAACCGTTCAGAGTCTCAGTTTCCACACTGGTAAAACAGAGATGATACTGGCCATCTCCCAGGACTGTTATGAGATGTCCATGAAATAACTATAAGCCTGGCACATGATGGGTGTTCTGTGAATTTTACTTCCTTTTGCTCCCTTCTTAGCATCCCTGAGGTGAGCAGCTATGGTGGGTAGGGGTAGTGGTCAGAGGTGACAGGTGAGCAGTCTGGGCACCTGGGAGAAGGCTCGCAGAGAGGGCAGGTACCAGATGTCATTCGTGAGGCAACTCCCAATTTATGGGTTCTGGTACAAGGACTTTGAAGAGGCAATAAAATTAATATTCTACCAGGAAATGACAACACCTGAGAGTCCTGACTTAGCAAATGAAATTCTACATTCTTTTTAATTTTTGCAAGGTAAGGGATTTTGGATGGGTAGCAAAAATCACATTCTAATGAGATTCTCCTGGAATAGGAATGGGCTTTCCCAAGTGTAAGATGGCAACACCCCACAGGCAGTGTATATAAATGCCTCAGAGAGGCCACGAGAGACAGAACCTGAGCTCCTTGCTAAGCTGCAACCTTCTCTGCTAGCATCATGGCCTCCCAGCTCTGCTCCCCAATCTTCTCCTCTGGGTCCATCAGGGGCCACTGCGGCACGACCAGCGGCATCTCTCGGGTGTCCTGTGTCCGCTCCGTGGGCTCCTGCAGGGGGCCCAGCCTTGCTGGTGTTTCAGGGTCAGCCTCCTCCGTCAGGCTGGGCCTCTCCAGCCTTGGGAGCTGCTTGCCTGGTTCCTTCCTGTCCTCTGGGTTCCATTCCTCTGGCTTTGCCGGGGCCGGGGGCTGGCTCTGTGACAGCTCCTTCAACGGCAACGAGAAGGAGACCATGCAGTTCCTGAACGATCGCCTGGCCAGCTACCTGGAGAAGGTGCGGCAGCTGGAGCGGGAGAACGCTGAGCTGGAGAGCCGCATCCGGGAGTGGTACGAGTCTCAGGTCCCGTACATCTGCCCTGACTACCAGAGCTACTTCAAGACCATTGAGGAGCTCCAGCAGAAGGTACCTGGGGCCTGGCCCCGCTCCAGCCCAGCCGCCCAAACTGTGGGAGTGGTCTGTTTCATCCCACTGCAGACGAGGCTGTAGCTCTCAGAGGATTCTCTCTCCTATTAGGGTCAGCTTTTCTCTCTAGGGGGTTGATTTCTTGGGGGACCCAGACCTCTCTCTGCTTGTGAACTCCCCTCTTTTCCAGCCAGTCTCAGCTATAGGAAGAGCAGTCACACACACCATGCCCTTACTGGACACAAGCTCTGCGCCTAATGCCTTCCCTTCCTTGTTTGTGTATTCCTCATCTTGGAGAGATGGACATTACTGGTTCCATCTAACAGACGTGGAAGTTGAATTTTAGGGAGGTTCGGCCACTTTCTCAAGATACCATAGTCTGTCGGTATTGGATGTGGAATCTGAATCCAGGTTGGCCTGGTTCTCTCTGCTGACCTTGGTGTGACCCACTGTGCCTTTGGGGCTTCAGGTGTCAGGGCTGACGGCCATTGTGATGCCCCTGCTGGGACTATTGTTGCTGGTCATTCGTTAAGTCATGTCCAACTCTTTGCAACCCTATGGACTATAGCACACCAGGATTTCCTGGCCCTCACTATCTCCTGGAGTTTGCTCAAACTCATGTCCATTGAATTGGTGATGCCATCCAATCATATGCAACCATCTCATCCTCTGTCGTCCCCTTCTCCTCCTGTCTTCAATCTTTCCCAGCATCAGAGTCTTTTCTAATGACTTTCTGGGACTGATGCTCCCTCTATACCTAGATGAAGAGCTCAGGGCTGGAAATGCCAAAGGTATTTAGAAGTATGGCCTCTGAAAGCTGGGCTGTCCCCTCCCACCTGCTCCCACTCTGCTGGGCCTTCTCCAGCTCACAAGACGGCCCTGGTTCCCCAGATCCTGCTGACCAAGGCTGACAACGCCAGGCTGGTCCTGCAGATTGACAACGCCAAGCTGGCTGCCGACGACTACCGGACCAAGTGAGTGGGCTGATCTGGGAAGGCAGTTCTGTGCCGCTCCCTTGCCTCTGTCCTCCACCTCTGGGAGCTGGTAACGTGAGAGTGAGGCCACATGCAGCTGTAAGTGGGAAGTGTGGCATCAGTTCTAGATCCTTTCCGGGTCAAGGGAGAGAACCACAGTGATGCTGACCCCAAATCAGCCACTGTAGCTGGAGTGGTCCACAGGCCGTGGGCCCTGCCTGTGAGTGGCTGCCCTGCCGCAGACTCAGCAGGGCTCTGTGTATGCAGGTACGAGACAGAGCTGGGCATGCGGCAGCTGGTGGAGGCCGACACCAATGGCCTGCGCCGGATCCTGGATGAGCTGACCCTGTGCAAGGCCGACCTGGAGATGCAGGTGGAGTCTCTGAAGGAGGAGCTGATGTGTCTCAAGAAGAACCATGAGGAGGTGAGGCTGGTCCCACATACCCTCCTGATGGTTCCCACCCAGCAGGGAGCCACTGCTGACCCTTGAGTGTAACAACGGTGACAACCACTTCCACAGTAACCCCAGATGACATTTACTGATGGCCCACCGTGTGCCAAGAACTCTACAAAGCACTTTGTATTTCATTCTTGTTTCATGTCATCCTCATGATAATTCCAGGAGGTAAATACTATTACAAGCTCCATTTTATAGATCAGGAAACTGAGGCACAGAAAGGTTAAGTCACTTGTCTAAGGTCACATGGATCCCACACTCCTGGGCATGATACTAAATCTCCATTTGGAGGGTAGTGCCTGATAATGATTCTACTTACCTGGTATTGGCATCATCTTCCAAGTTTTCCAAGGAGGCGGGTCAGGGTGCATGAGAAGGCTGAAGCCCAGGGAAGTTAAGCAGCCTGTTTAATGTCACACAGCTGACAACTGAAGGAGGAAGGTTTTTACCCAGGTCAGTCAAACTCACATCCAACATCATTGTGACAACCTTATGCCATCTTGCCTGCTCTCTGCAGGAAGTCAATACACTCCGATGCCAGCTTGGGGACCGGCTGAATGTGGAGGTGGATGCTGCTCCCCCGGTGGACCTCAACAAGATCCTGGATGAGATGAGATGCCAGTATGAGACCCTAGTGGAGAATAACCGCAGAGATGTGGAGGCCTGGTTCAACACCCAGGTGGGGCTGGGCCAGCCCTGGACAATCTTGTGGGGTGGGGTCACCCTTGACAGTGGCTTTACTTGCTCTGACCATGCTCTGGGTCCTCTCACGCTTTTCAGACCGAGGAGTTGAACCAGCAGGTGGTGTCCAGTTCGGAGCAGCTGCAGTGCTGCCAGACAGAGATCATCGAGCTGAGACGCAATGTCAACGCCCTGGAGATTGAGCTGCAGGCTCAGCACAGCATGGTGAGTGGCCCCTGCCTGAGGGGCTGGCCCTGCTCGTGGCAGGTGGCCCGATCCACCAGCCTCGGTTATCACGGGTGGTGATCAAGAGTGGCATGGAGATACCCAGGGCAGTGGGTCTCTGGGGGGAGATTCCCTCCCATTGGCAGTGTTTCCTCTTTCCCTTTGCAGCGGAATTCCCTAGAATGCACCCTGGCAGAGACTGAGGCCCGCTACAGCTCCCAGCTGGCCCAGATGCAGGGCTTGATTGGCAATGTGGAGGCTCAGCTGGCCGAGATCCGCTGTGACTTGGAGCGGCAGAACCAGGAGTACCAGGTGCTGCTGGATGTCAAGGCCCGGCTGGAGTCAGAGATCGCTACCTACCGCCGCCTGCTCGAGGGAGAAGACTGCAAGTGAGTGGCCGTGGGTCCTGGGGGTCCAGGCCTGGGGAAAAGGCTCACCTGGACCCAACACTGAGTACCACGGTGAGGGCATCAGTCCTGAAGTGGTTATTGTGCAGATGGAGGCGGGGCTTGATCACAGCCTCTGGAGAGACATTCCTTCTAGCCCTGGGCTTTAAGCATTTGCAGGTGGACAAGCTGGCCCCACTCACCATACTTCTACATCTGTTGGTATTGGCTGGGAGTTTCTGATCTTTGTCTATGCAGCCCTCAAGGGATCTCAGAGAGGCACCATCTGAGCCATTTGTCGTGGTCTCCCACCCATCTCACTTGACCCTCATGTATGTTTGACATGCCAGTCAGTTCAACGGCCAATGGCAAACATGTCCTGACATGATCTCATTTCCTCAGGCTGCCTGCCCATCCTTGTGCCACAGAATGCAAGCCTGCTGTTAGAGTTTCTTACGTCTCAAGCGGTCCCTGTGCTCCGGCCCCCCAGCTCAGCACCCAGATCCGCACCATCACGGAGGAGATCAGAGATGGGAAGATCATTTCTTCCAGGGAGCACGTGCAGCCTCTGTAACTGGGCAGGCCCTGGCCCACAGGAAGGAGGACACCCCTGTGGGTCCCGGCTCTAAATGACCCCCACCTCTCCTTCCCTAGAGGGACTCCCTGCTCAGCAGATTTTTCTACCAAAAAACTTCTTGGATTGTGTTTCTGGCTTTGACTGCTTTTATGCCGTGTAAAACTAAGCTTCCCTGGAAATTTACCCAATAAAGTGTGTTCTCTTGGCATAGAAATCTCGCCTCTGTCTATTCTCTGTGGTTAGTTAGAGGGGTGTTTGATCGAGGCTTGTTGCAAAAGTGTGGATTTTGGTTTTGGGTCTGTCTCTTCCGGCTCTGAGTGGTAGGAAGTGACAGGGTGATTCAAAATATTTCATAACAGGGATACCTGGGGGCTTGGTCCCTGAGAACAGACTCTGACCCAGTCTGGATGGCTGTAACCTATAGGCTTGGGCCTGCCCATGGGGACCACCCGGAGGTGACTCCAAAGAGGCCAAGGCACCCAAGTGTCCTCACTAGCCCTGCCCTGTCTGGTGGTTCTCTCTTCCCTTCAGTTTATCCTCCCTTGTCCAGCTCCTGCTGTCACCCTGCTGGCTACCTCCCGGCCTGACATGGGATAGTCTAGGAGAGGGGGTGCCACCCAGAGAGGCAAGCTTCAAGCAGACACCCTGGGTCAGCCAGTGACAGAGGGGAGTCGGGTGAGCTGGGAGATGCTGGTGAGAGGGCTGGGAGAATCCAAGTCCCTAACACTGGACACAGGGCTGAAGTGAAGTGGGGAAGTGGGGGGCACAGTAAAACGCAGAGCAGCGGGGAGGACAGCCAGACTTCACTGTGGAGCAGAGGTCGAAGCGCCCTGGATTCCACTGGCTGAACCGCGCTCGTATGGGCATCAAGTCTAATAGTGCCAGACTCTGGATGCCCCTCTGATCAGAAAAGTACAACCTGGAGCAGTCTGAGGGCCCCATGTCTCCTTTGTCCCTGTGACTCCTTCTTCCTTTGAGAACATAAGCCCAGAGAAGGCGGTGACTTGCCCCAGGTCACACAGCAGTGAGTGGCAGGGACCAGGCCATTGCTTAGCTATTCTAGGTCTAATCAGGTGCTCCTCCCAGCCCACCAGTTCTCTGTCTCTGTCTCTTCCCTTCCTCACCCCCCACCTGACCCCCTTCCCTCTCTTCTCTGCCTCTGGGCTCTTATTGAGCCCAAGATCCATGGGAAAAAACTGTTCCTGCTCCCTGTCACCAGGTGGGCATAGTCTCTGTCATGTCTGACTCTTTGTGACCCCATGGACTGTAGCCCACCAGTCTCCCCATCCATGAGGATTCTCCAGGCAAGAATACTGGAGTGGGTTGCCATGTCCTTCTCCAGGGGATGTTCCCCACCCAGGATCAAACCCAGGTCTCCCTCGCAGGCAGATTCTTCACTGTCCGAACCACCAGGGAAGCCCATGTCGCCAGGTATTAGTTGCTAAACATCCATCTTTGACCTGCTGGACAAGCCACAGGTGCTTCAAATATCTCCTGGACTTTGGGTGAAGACTGAGCCTGGTTGTGAGCCCTAGCCATGTCACGTGACCTCTCTGGTCCCGTATCTTTGTAAAGGAGCTGTGGGAGACTCCAATGTGTGCACAGTGCCTGGGAAGTGGTAGCTACAAGTGCTGGTGTTAAATGAAGAGTCCCCAGGCAGAATGGGGGCTGGGAAACCCTACGGTGTGGGTTCAGGCTCTTTGCTTGATTACACGGTGGGACACCGGTGGGGCCAACACTGCAGGCCAGTAGCACCCTCAGAGCTGGACAGTGAACCCAGTGGGCTAAGCCTCAGACCTTTGCTCTGCCCAGGGCTCAGGTGATGAGAGGTGGGTAGCCGGGCATGCTCAGAGAGTGCACCACACCCTTGTGCGCTGCTCCATAGAAACAGTCAGGGGTCGGGAGTGGGCTGAACCTCCATTCCTGCCATGGCTCCAGCAGCCTGGCTCCTGCGCGGAAGCGGTAGACAAGACTTTGCAGGCTTCTTGTGACCTGATGAATAATCATGTTGTCAACTCCTCGAACCACACAGTGTGTGCCCTGTTTATGCAAACTCTATAGTTTGTAGAGTATTTTCACAGCCTCATCACATGCATTCAGATGGCCTGCGTGTCAGGGGTGCTTTACTTATGTAGCTTTGTCTAACATTTTATCAAATTGTTCAGAGCATCTGTGTTGGTTAAGGAACCCCTGCTCTCAAGCTCAAATGCACACCCGTTACTGAGTCCAGTGTACCTCTCCAGCCGTTCACACTAAAGTTCAATGCTGTTTGGAGTGGGTATTCGCACAGCAAGTGGCAGACTCAGGATCCCTTCTCAAGTGTTTTCCATCAACAGAGAGGCGATAGAAAGAAAGTCTTACATTTGATCAAATTTCCCCAGAGTGAACATAAAATTCATTTCAAGGCATCTGATCTTGTTTGCACTTTCTAGCTATGACATCTGGCTGGCTTTCTCATTCACATGTACTCAGATCAATTAATCCACTGACAGATAAGTACTGAGCACCCTGTGCATGGAAGATGGTACTACAGGAGTTTATGCCAGGTAAGCTGGGGTGAGGGAAGCAGCTGGGCCAAACAGTGGTTAATGGGCACTGCTTGATAGTTACTGATGTGAAGATACCACCCACACACTGCCACACAGCTTCAGAGATGGCAGGTGTGGGTGAGGGGCTGGTTTTCAAGTTCTTAGGAGCAGGGAGATCATTAAGAGCTGGGGAATCCAGGGAAGGCTTTAGCAGAGACTCAGAATTGATAAGGAACCTTGAAGGATGGGCAGCAGTAGCAGGAAGGAGGGAAAAGGGCATTTGAGGACATGGCCAAGTGTCTTCATGGTATATGCTGGGGACAGCACGGACTCCAACTGAGCAGGGTGCAAAAGTCCTGTGGAGAAAGTTACTGGGATACTTGCTAAAGAATCATTAGCTCTTGCTAATGAGGTTCTAAGTAATTATTTTGTTGTATTAAAAAGAATGCTAAGAAAAATGGAAATAGATCAGAACAATTTCATAGCTTTAAAAATATTGCTGCTCAAAAGATACATGCACCCCAATGTTCGTTGCCACACTATTTCCACAGCCAGGACACAGAAGCAACCTAAATGTACATTGATGGAGGAATGAATAAAGAAGGTGCGGTACATATACACAGTGGAATACTACTCAGCCGTAAAGAGGAATGAAACTGGGCCATTTGCAAAGATGTAGATGGACCTAGAGACAGTCATACAGAATAAAGTAAGTGAGAAAAAGAAATACAAATATTGTATATTCATGCATATATGAGAAATCTAGAAAAACAGTACAGATGAACTTATCTGCAAAGCAGGAATAAAGTCGTGGACGTAGAGGACAAGCAAATGGATGTCAAAGGGGGAAGGGGAGATAGGATGGATTGGGAGATTGGGATTGGCATACATACACCACTATGTGTATAATAGATTAATGAGAACTGATGGAAAAGGAAACAGCAACCCACTCCAGTGCTCTTGCCTGGAAATTCCAATAGACAGAGGAGCCTGGCAGGCTGCAGTCCATGGGGTCACAAAAGTTGGATACGACTTAGGGTCTAAACCACCAAATGGGAAAGAAATCCAAGGAAAAAGGGATATATGTGTATGTGTGGCTGATTCATTTTGCTGTATGGCAGAAATTAACACAACATAGTAAAGCAATTATACTCCAATCCAATCAAAACAAAACAAAAATATTGCAGCTCAAGGCATCAAATAACAAGATGGAAGAGAAGGGGGTTGCTGGGTGAACAGTGTAAAAACACTTTTCCTTATACAAATATTACTGATATGTTTTATAAAATTATCTAAACACACTGATCAAGAATTCTTAGCCACACCTTTGGCACCAGGTTGGCTTATGGGCTTGTTCCTCTGTTTTTTGGCTGAGAGAACACTTTGCTCTTTGCTGGAGGGCTGGTCACTCTGGGCAGGTGCTGCACCTCCACAGGAATGCTTGGTCTCTTGCCATCCTGAGCCTCAGTTTCCCCATCTGTCAGAGTAGGGATAGTAAGGCTGACTCTGGAAGTATCTTTCACTCCCTGTTCTCTACTCACTTTTTCTCTTCTTCCTTCTTCTTTCTTTCCCTTTCTGTGTGTTCCCTTCTCTCAAAAAAATAAAATTCTTTCTTTGCTTCCTTATTTAGCACAATTCACCAAACGGAAAGCACCCATCCATCCATTTGCTATGAAACATCTGGAAGCCCATTGCTTGACACTATGGAGGTTTCATGAGAAGTATGAGGTCAGCCTTGGCCTCCAAGTGCTTATGGTCTCCCTAGGCAGAGAGGGTTGGAACATGAAACAATTAGAAGATATCAATGAAAGTGGCAACAGTGACAGATTTTATTTTCTTGGGCTCCAAAATCACTTCGGACAGTGAATGAAGCCATAAAATTAAAAGACGCTTGCTCCTTGGAAGAAAAGCAACGACAAACTTAGACAGTGTATTAAAAAGCAGAGACATCACTTTGCTGAGAAAGGTCTGTATAGTTAAAGCTGTGGTTTTCCAGTAGTCATGTACCGATGTGAGAGTCAGACCATAAAGAAGGCTGAGAGCTGAAAGTGGTACTGGAGAGGACTCTTGAGAATCTCTTGGACAGCAAGGAGATCAAACCAGTCAATCCTAAAGGATATCAACCCTGGATATTCATTGGAAGGACTGATTCTAATTCTGAAACTGAAGCTCCAATACTTTGGCCACTTGATGCGAAGAGCTGACTCATTGGAAAAGACCCTGATGCTGAGAAAGAGTGAGGGCAAGAGGAAAAGGGGGCAACGGAGGGTGAGACGGCTGGATGTCATCAGTGACTCAATGGACTTGAGTTTGAGCAAGCTCTGGGAGACAGTGAAGGATAGGGAAGGCTGGCGTGCTGTAGTCCATGAGGTCACAAAGAGTCGGACATGACTTAGCGACTGAACAGCAACAAGTGAATGGAGGGCTAGTGGGTCAACCACTGGCCACTGCCTTGTGTGATCAGAGCTGGGAGGCACTGTGGGGTTGGGGTAAGGGGTGGGCTCTAGGGGGAAGGTCAGGCTGGGGCTGGGTCCCCAGTGGCAATGGAATGGGCCTCGGTCTAGAGTCAGAAGGCTTGGGCTTCAGTCTCCCTGGGAAGAAGACTGTATTAATGTTGGCAAGCAACCCCTGCCCTGAAAGTCAGTGTCTTCCTGTGTTGCAGGGCGTGTGGGGGGCTTAAAGGAAAGACGCACCTGGAATGCCTGTACGAATGCTAGTTCTCAGTTGCTCACCAGCTGTGGGACCTCAGGTTGGCTCCTAGAACATTCCAAGCCTCAGTTTACTCAACTGCTAAAGGGGGATATTGGTGATGCCATCTCATGAGGCTGTTGAGATGTTGAGCAAAGAGAGTTTAGTGAACAATGGCTGGTCCCTTTAGCTTCATTAATAACAGGGCTGGCTGGGCAAAGGAACCCTTTCCCGGCAGCGCAGCTGTGGGGCCCTGCCTGGGAAGCCATGTGGCCCTCAAACTGTGTAAACAGCCTGAAGCTTCCCAGGCCTTGGCAGCCGTAGCTTTTCTGGGCCCTGTGGTGGCCCTCGCTGAGCCAGAGCACGTCCTCAGGAGGTTGGGGCTTAGGAGGGCTTGGGTGGGGCCTTATATCCCCATGGGTGGGAAAGGCAAACACCTAAGGAGGTGCAGCCAGGCTTCCAGCTCAGCTGAGTCCTTTGCACTGGAGCATGGATTTCCAAGAAGGAGAGGCTGAGGCAGCCAATGGGATCCTGGGGTTGTGCTGGGCGGGTGCTGGTCACACCAGGCCCCTGGGTGTGGGAAGGGCACAGTGACTCATGGGAGCTCTACACCTGAGGGCCCCAAACACACACACCTGGCCCATGGGATGGTGGCCTGTGTCCTCAGAACCTGTCCATACTCCCCCCATGACATGAGCTTAGCATCAATGGTCTGAGGACAAGACCGCACCCACGTGGGGACAGGTAGTCATAACAGCTGCTGTCACTGAGAACCTACTATGCGTAGGGACTGTTCTAGTTCTTTAAACTCATGTAGTCCTGACAGCAGCCCTAGGAAGTGGGTATATTATCCTCCTCCCATTTCACAGGGAAGGAAATGGAGAGGTGGAGAGAAGTGAAGGCAAGCGATTGGGGACGTGGTGGGGCTGGGATCTGAACCCACAGGATTTATACGTAACCTCAATGCTGTGCTGCTTCTCCTGAGACAACAGAGGCTGCTGACCATCCCTGTGTGAAGGCCACTCTGTTCTGTCCTTTCCATTCTGCATGAGCCCGACCATGTCCAGTAGCTGGTTCTAGAGTAGAGGTGCAGGCAGGCAGTGTAGTGGAGAGGGCTCAGCCGGACTCAGATTGGCAGCTTGGCTTTGTAGCTGGAGGCCCTCAGATGAGCTCTAATTAACTCTGGGTCTTGTTTTTCACAGCTTCGAGATGGAGATGATACACTGGGGCTCACAAGGCAATGTGAGGACTGATGCAGTGCTTGGCTGATGGTCACTCTCCTGATGGGAAGAGTTATATGTCCTTAGAAGCGTGAGTGGGCTTTTCAGGTGGCTCAGGGGTGAAGAATCCACCTGGCAATACAGGAGATGCAGGTTTGATACCTGGGTCAGGAAGATCCCCTGGAGAGGGTAATGGCAATCCACTCTAGTGTTCTTGCCTGGAAAATCCCCATGGACAGAGGAGCCTGGTGGACTATAGTAGGTGGGGTTGCAAAAAGAGTTGGACACGACTGAGCGACTAAACAATAACAAGAGTGAGCAGGAACCAAGACTGCAGGGCAACCCAGAGGGCAAGTCCTGCAGAGCTCTTCCTGATACTCTCAAACTGACTCAGTTCCTGGTCCCTCTTATGGGTCTTTCTTGCTTGCAGATCGGATCTGCTGAAAAGTAACCCACTCTTGTCGAGCTCTCAGCATCAGTCCAGACAACTATGAAATGAAGTGAAGTGCAAGTCGCTCAGTCGTGTCCAACTCTTTGCGACCCCATGGACTATACAGCTTATGGAATTCTCTAGGCCAGAATACTGGAGTGGGTAGCCTTTCCCTTCTCCAGGGGATCTTCCCAACCCAGGGATCGAACCCAGGTCTCCCGCATTGCCGGCAGATTCTTTACCAGCTGAGCCACCAGGGAAGACCAAGAATACTGGAGTGGGTAGCCTATCCCTTCTCTAGGGGATCTTCCCAACCCAGGAATTGAACTGGGGTCTCCTGCATCACAGGCAGATTCTTTACCAACTGAGCTACCAGGGAAACAGACAACTATAGCAGAGATAAAACCAATAGTCAAGCTCTAAGCGCTCCTGAGGGGGCTGTGAACAAGACCACTCCCCTGTCCCCAGGCAACCAGAAGAGAAGCCTTCTCCATTATTTACCCAGGGCCTGGAAAGGCATGCCTTCCTACACACGGGAGGTGTCACCATGGGGAGGGGCTCAGTTAGCCGCCCTTTAGTGGTTTTGGCTAGCGCTGAGGCTATACAACTGGAGATTTCCTGACAAGAAAAGGAGCAGGGATGTGTCTCTTGAGGCTCTGCTGTATCTGGGGGTGACCAGTTGTCCCATTTTGCCCAGGATTAAGGGGTTCCTGGCACGTGGGACTTTATCACAGAAACCAGAACAATCCTGGAGAAACTGGGAGAGTTGGTCACCAGAGCCATATTTCCCAGCCCACTCTAGAGCCTTCTGTGTCTCCCTAGGCATTAGGTCCCCATCTTTCTGCAACCATCAGGCTTGCTCGTCCATCTCCTAGAAGCCAGCCTGAGACCTCCTCTATGCCCTAGGGCTCATCAAAGGAGACGCTGCTGGAGAAAGTTGAGACAGCGGCTGGACTCCCACACCTCTGGACGCTGATGACAGGCTCCTTTGAAGAACAGAGGAAGACTTGGTCCTCCGGGGGACACGGGGAGCTGGAGATGAGTCTTGACGTAGCCCCCGGTCCAACGGGGCTCTTTCTTTTTTTTATGAGGCCGGGAAATGTTCATGGGAAGCTAAAGATGAGGTTAATGAGGGGTTCTGATGGAAAGTGGTATTAACTTTAACAAGGAGAAAACACTTTGTAAAGAACAACGCCCACTGGGGTGGAGATATAAACCTGGGCATAAGGAGCTGTTTCTCTGTTTCAGGGGGTTTCTGGGCTCGAAGCTTCATCACGTGTGCTGTCCAAGTCATGGCTTCCAAATGCCTCAAGGCCAGCTTCTCATCGGGGTCTCTCAAGGTCCCAGGAGGGGCTGGTGGGAGCTCGGCTCGCGTGTCCACAATATTCTCCAGCAGCTCTTGCAAGCTCCCCGGCTTCTCCCGGGGGCCCCGGAGTTTCTCTGCCTGTTCAGTCGGGCTGGGCAAGAGCGGCTGCAGGGCCGCCAGCTGCCTCCCTGCTCTCTGCCTCCCCTCCGGAGGCTTTGCTACCAGCTATGGCATGGCTGGGGGCTGGTTCGGCGAGGGCATCCTTACAGGCAATGAGAAGGAGACCATGCAGTTCCTGAACGACCGGCTGGCCAGCTACCTGGAGAAGGTGCGGCAGCTGGAGCGGGAGAACGCGGAGCTGGAGAGCCGCATCCGAGAGTGGTGTGAGCAACAGGTGCCCTACCTGTGCCCCGACTACCAGTCTTACTTCCAGACCATCGAGGAGCTCCAGAAGAAGGTGAGGGGGTCTGAGACGGAGCCCGGGGCCACCAGCACTAGCCTGGTAACTCTGTTCCCATGGGATGCTTCAGCGGTCATAAAGCTTGGTCACATCTGCAGCCTCTTTTGTTCCTTCCAAGGTGGTATCATTTGGCCATTTTACAGATGATAACACTGGGGCTCAGGCTGGTTAACTGACTGATCCAGGGGGTGGTTAGTGGAGTCTGAGCTTGAGTACAAACTCTATGAACTAACTGGTCGTGAGACCTTTAATGTAATCCCACAAGCCACCTCTCTGGGTTTGAATTTATTTTTTTCTTTCTTTTCTAAGGTGAGGGGATTGGGTTTGAAGTGTTTGGTGCAGACCAGGTTTCATATAACTAACTCTGGGAGAGCCTGTCAGAAGTTTCCTTCTTGCCCAGCCCGCATACCCAGAAAGTCCTAGCCAACTCCTGGAAGGGAGCATTTGTGTCCAGGGAATCATAGAGTATCTTCTTGCTAACGACCTGCTGAGAGCCCCCTCCAGTCCTGGGAGACAGGAAGACAGGAAGAAGCCGCCGTGTCAGGTCTTCCCTGCAGCATTTCCCTGTCTCTAACCCAGGTTACAGGTCTGAGATGCCCTGTGTTGCTAGGGACCTTAGGGTTTCCCGCTCTGATCCCTACAGCACGCCCATAAGCTTCATGGAGCCTCAGCTGCCCAGAACCCAGGGATGGGTGACCCTCTCCCTCCAAAGACAGCCCATGCCAGCTGAGCTGGGCAGCAGAATGGGGAGCTCCTGCCAGCAGAATGCCTTTTCTTTCCCTGAAGTCACTTCTTTATTTCCCCAGATCCTGTGCACCAAGTCTGAGAACGCCAGGCTGGTGGTGCAGATTGACAACGCCAAGCTGGCTGCAGATGACTTCAGGACCAAGTGAGTTGTCCCCTTTGCCCTTTGGTTGGGGCTGGTACAGCTGGACATGGGTGGCGTCCAGACTCAGGTTTTGGGTTACCCTGAATCACTGAGACATAAGGCAGGATGCACAGCACCAGGCCAGTCTGGGGTGGGATCTGACATAGACAAAGAAAGAAAAACAGCTTCAGGCGCCCTGCTATGTGCCTACCAGATACGAGACCGAGGTATCCATGAGGCAGCTGGTGGAGTCGGACATGAATGGCCTCCGTAGGATCCTGGATGATCTGACCCTGTGCAAGGCCGACCTGGAGGCCCAGGTGGAGTCCCTGAAGGAGGAGCTGCTCTGCCTCAAGAAGAATCATGAGGAGGTGAGCATGGGGGCAGGTGAGCATGGGGAGCCAGGGTAGGCATGGGGCATAGGTGAAGCTGGGGGAGAAGGTGAAGCTGGGGGGTAAGTGAGCACAGGGAGCAAGTGAACATGGGGAGCAGGTAGGCATGGGGGAGGCATCCATCTGGGAAAGTTAGTGCTGACCCTGGTCTGTGCCACAGGAAGTGAACTCACTGCGCTGCCAGCTTGGTGATCGACTCAACGTCGAGGTGGACGCTGCCCCGCCCGTTGACCTGAACCGTGTTCTGAATGAGATGAGGTGTCAGTATGAGACCCTGGTGGAAAATAACCGCCGGGAGGCTGAGGACTGGTTCAACACCCAGGTGGGTACCTGGGAACCGTCAGTGCAATAGAGACACATGGTAGGTCACAGAAGTGTCCTTGAGGCTCTGAATCAAAAACCTGAGTTTGAGTCCCAGCCCTGTCTCAACCTCACTGTTCACCTTGGGCATATTGCTATCCTGAAGGCGACAGTGATCTCAAGGGTGAGATGAATGGGGTGGACGGGTGATCTGGACAGTCCTTCTTGGCTCATGATTCTAAGCAGCTTCTGTTGACTTCTGAAGCCGAGTCCCTGGTATTTCTGACTGGGCCCCATGTGTGTGTGTTTCAGACAGAGGAACTGAACCAGCAGGTGGTGTCCAGCTCGGAGCAGCTGCAGTCCTACCAGGCGGAGATCATTGAGCTGAGACGTACGGTCAATGCCCTGGAGATTGAGCTGCAGGCCCAGCACAGCATGGTGAGCCTGAGGCTGGCTTGGGGCCGTGGTTGGACCAAGCCTAGCAGTGCAGGGGCCCGCCCACCCCAGCCTCCATGCTCTGACCAGGTGGGCAGGTTCCAGAGGGTCAAGTTATTGAGTGTCGGGGATTTTCTGTGCAGAGAAGAGGAAGAAGGGCCCAAATCCCATTCACCGAGGTCCCAGGGGTAAAAGACAGGTAATTAGTAGCACTCGGCCTGTCCTGGCAGCATCTCCTGTATTTGTGAGAACAGATTCATTCTAAGTAATTATCAGTGACTCAGAGATATCATTAACAGGGGAGCTCCTCTCTAGATCAGGAAGCTAAAGGGCTAATTGACTCATCTCAGATGCGATATCTGATTGTGGCTCATCCAGGCGTGAAGTGATTCTTCCTTCCTACACAATCCTTGCCCTCACAGAGAGATGCTTTGGAATCCACCCTGGCGGAGACGGAGGCCCGCTACAGCTCCCAGCTGGCCCAGATGCAGGGCCTGATCGGCAACGTGGAGTCACAGCTGGCGGAGATCCGCTGTGACCTGGAGCGACAGAACCAGGAATACCAGGTGCTGCTGGACGTGCGGGCCCGGCTGGAGTGTGAGATCAACACGTACCGGGGGCTGCTGGACAGCGAGGACTGCAAGTGAGTACCTGCATGCTTTCTCATCTATGAAGCCTTGGAGAGACAGCGTGGTGGCCTGGGAAGAGCCTGGTATTTGAATTCAGTGGCCCTGGGTTTTGGTTTAGGTCTTGTTATATAGTCATCCTTTGACCTCGGCAAGTTCCTTTACTCTCTGGGCCTCTGTTTCCTCATTGGTAAAATGAGGGGGCAGGATTAGAAGACTATTTTTCTTCTTCATTCATTAACTTGAAAAAAATTATTAATTCTTGAATGTAATTTATTATTATGTATTTCATTTTGTTAAATCAGTATTTAAAGTTTTCATCATTATGACATCATTGTATTTTTCATAGCTGAACTACACGATGCATTCTAATTGCTTCTTTCTTTGATTAAGTGTGATTGAATGCAAGTTCAAGGCAACACATCAGAGTCAGGAGCAGAGAAAGGTTAATTGCAGGGCCCAGCAAGGAGAACAGGTGGCTCATGTGCCAAAACCCTGAGCGCCAGGACTTGAGGGATTTTTAAGGAGCTCTGGGTTATTGAAAAACAGCAGTTGGAAAATCATAGTGATCTGACTTTCTTTTTTCCTCCTAGGCTCCCTTGTAACCCGTGTGCCCCGGACCACTCGTCCTCTAAGTCTTGCCTCCCCTGTCTTCCTGCGGCCTCCTGTGGGCCTGGCACAGCCCGCACCACCTGTAGCCCCCGCCCCATCTGTGTGTCCTGCCCGGGAAGCCGGATCTGAGAGTGACTAGTCCAGAAAGCCAAGGCCATTGTATCCAGGGCTTGGACCTGGCCTCAATTCAGCTGTAACCCTAAAGCTCAATCCCCTGTAACTTTGTGCCTAGCCCAGGCCCAGACAATTACACACTTTATCTTTCTCAAAGCCTGCCACTAGGGTCGGAGGCCTTAGTGGCAATAAGACCTTGAAGGCCTCAGCTCCTCATCATTTTGATGGGGGCCAGAGCCTCTGTTCTCAGGCTGCCTCCTGGGTCAGGTTTTCCTACTGGGTGCTGTTTCAGTGGTGTCTGAAATGCAGCAAAGAGCTGCTATTGTAAAAACAATAAAGCACGTTTGCTCTGGTTCTCTAAGCCTAACCAGCTCTGTTGTGATATTATTGGCTTGGGTCTCTGTTGGTTTGGGTGAAGAGGGGTGACTCTTGGGCAGATGAATGGGGGAGGTTGGCCATGTATGACCCTGGGGATGACAGGGTCCCTATGTCTCTCTTTGGGGTGGTTAGCGGTCCACAGTGGGATGTTTAGCTCAGTTTTCCTGTTTAAGACCCTTCTCCAAGGGCTTCTCTGATAGCTCAGTTGGAAAAGAGTCTGCCTGCAGCGCAGGAGACCTGGGTTTGATCCCTGGGTCAGGAAGATCCCCCGGAGAAGGAAATGGCAAACTACTCCAGTATTCTTGCCTGGAAAATCCCATGGATAGAGGAGCCTGGTGGGCTGCAGTCCATGGGATCCCAAAGAGTCGGGTACGACTGAGTGACTAGCATGGTCTTTCCAAGGTTCTACTGTGGTGACATGTGTTACAAGCCCCTCCTACCCCCTTAGGATACATGGTTGACTTGGGGTTCCAGGGGAAGATGGTTAACACTGAGATCAGTAGAATGTGAAGCATTTTAGGCCACTTCATTAGTTTCATGCCTGTGGTTCTTATAAAAGCAGCAGTATGGAATCTCACACTTGGGGGACTCCATTAAAGCCCCATGCTTTAGAAATGTGTTATCTTCAGTCCCTCACACAACCCTTCCAGTTCAGCATCTCTTTTAAAACCCCACAGCCTAGGGACTTCCCTGGTGGTCCAGTGGCTAAGACTCTGTGCTTCCAATGCAGGGAGTCTGGGTTCGATCCCTGGTCAGGGATCTGGATCCCACCTCCCACATGCTGCAACAAAGATCAGAGATCCTAAGTGCCACAACTAATATCCGGTATAGCCAAATAAATCAATAAACAAAAAACCAAACCAAACCCCACAGCTCATCCAAAGCAGGAGAGGGGGGAGTGAGCCTGCCATTGTGCTTCCTCCTACAGTTCAGAGAGTCTTGTTCCTAAGAGACTCATCATATTCTGGAGTTCTCTTGACTTCTGATGAGGTACATGGTACCTTTGGGTCCCAAGGCATTTCCACATGGAAGTGGGAGCTCTCAGTCTCTTGGACCAAAGACTCATTTGTGCCCAGAATGTCCTTTTTCAACAGACCAGGCAAATTGCAAGCTCTGCCAATCCCAGTTGGAAATGGAGAAGGATGAAAGCTAAACTCCTTGAGACAGAAAGGAAGAAAAGTTGTCCCCAAATAGCCACATGCTCTTCAAAAGATGTGAAGAGCACCACTAAGGAACTTCAGTGATGTCAAGAGACATCACTTGTGACAGTGCCGGAGGTGGAGAACAGTTTGATGAAAGATGGCGGAGGTGATCCTGAAACTCCCCCAGCCCTTGAGAGTACCCAGTAGAGTTCCCCTCGTGCTGTGTGTACGTGCTAAGTCGCTTTAGTTGTGTCCGACTCTGCGACCTGGTGGACTCTAAGCCACCAGGCTCCTCTGTCCATGAGATTCTCCAGGCAAGAATCCTGGAGTGGGTTGCCATGTCCTCCTCTGGAGGATCTTCCCGACCCAGGGATCGAACCCACATCTCTTATGTCTTTCGCATTGGCAGGTGGGTTCTTTAGTGCCACTTGGGAAGCCTCACACATAGTGCCAGCGAGGACATTTCTGAAGTGAGCATTTTTGACACCCATGCGCTCCCCAAGCTGGATGTGGAATTACATTACCTTGTAAGTTGCACCATTCACACCAAGGTAGTCAGGAATCATTTCTTGTGAAAGCTGGAAGGACAAAACACCTCACTCCCATTTAGACCTGTGGAGCTAAGCTGAGCCCTCAAAGACGGAAGAAATACTGTTCGCTGAAAAAACAATAAAATGGAAATTATACTTAAAAAAAAATTAGAGATATTTGTGCTCTAATCACTCAGTGGTTCTCAAAACCACCTGGAGGATTGTTAAACACGGATGACTGGGTGCCGTTCTCAGAATTTCCGATTCAGCTGGTCTGGGATGAACTCGAGAAACTGCACCATTAACCTGTAACCTGTTGATTGCTGTGGTCTGAGACTAACCCTGCAATATCTTCAGGGTATAACTATATCTTATATTTTGAGAATGAGGACTTTTAAAAAGATTTTTTTGATGTGGACCATTTTTAAAGTCTTTATTGAATTTATTACAATATTGCTTGTTTTATGCTAGCATTTTTTAAAAACTATATTTACAGTTTTTGGTTTTTTGGCTGCAAGGCATGTGGGATCTTAGCTCTCTGACCAGGGACTGAACCAGGATTGACCAGGGATGTGTCTCCGCATTAGAAGGTAAACTATTAACCAGTGGGCCACCACGGAAGTCCTGGGGGTGAGGATTCAGTTCAGTTCAGTTCAGTGGATTAGATGGACAATTTAATGCCAAACTCCCAGCACAGTACCTGGTACTTGCACACATTCCATAAGCACTGGTGATGATTTTGAAGGCTGGTCTGATGTGTCTCATTCCATGTAGTTGGTATTCATATCACCCTTCCTTCTGTCTTCTTGAACTAGAATTTATGGTTGTTGCAAAAAATTAAACTGAGGGATGATTTAATCTAACCCTTTCAGTTTGCTGGAGGGAACTGAAGCCCAGAGAGGTAGAGTGACTTTCCCAAGTCACACAGGGAGATAGGTCTCTATCTTGATTTTTCTTAAGCAACATATTTCGGGGAATAGGATGGGGTGGCATTTTTCCTTCCCTGCCCCTTCACCAACTCTTCTAGAAATACATGAAAAATAAGACAAATACTTACACTTCAATATTATATTGAGAAGGTGCATGAATAAAAAGTGACTACATAACACCCACATATTAAACACAAAGTGTGTGAGCCCACGAGTTTTGCACCCAGGCCTAAAAACCGCTGGTCTCTCCTTAGGTTGCTTTCTTGGGAAGTGCTCAAGGACTTCTAGAATCAGAGACACCTGCTCCTGGTCTCCTGGCTCCACTCATCCCAGTGCTGCTGTGTCATTTCTTGAGAGAGCTGATTCACTCTGCCTCTGGTCTCTGAGGTCCCAAAGTAAACCACCCCGCCACCTGTCCAGCTTTTGCAGAAAGTGAGAGCAGAAGCTGTTTCAGCCTCTTCAACAAACAGTAATCGAACTCTCTGTATGTGGAGCAGTGAGAAACGAAGGGGAGGATCCAGAGAAGGTCTAAATTGAGCTTCTGCTCGGAGAGGTACCCATGACATTGACCTCCTTTCCCAAGAGTAGGGTTCTCACATCTTTCTTTCTCAGTAGCGTCCAGCTGAAATGATATCCCTGCCTCTGCCCCAGAACTGTGGCCTGTCTCTGGGCTGGAGAAGGCAGGGGCGCAGAGGACAAGGTCACTGGCAGCCCAGGGTCAGGCCCGGCAGCCCTGGCCTGGAAATGAGGGCCTGGGCTTGGAGTTGGTCCTTTGAAGATGTATCCTGGAGCTCTCTCCCCTGATCAATGACAGAAGACCAGAGCCCTGCGTTACCCAAATGACAAGCTTGGCCTCTTTTATGAGGAAAGGAACTCCTTATTGGAAACCAAATTACAAATTAATTAGCGGCTTCCTCTGGGATTGAGTCTAAACATCAACACTCCTCCACAATGATTTGGTAGCAAAAGGCCCCTCACTCCATGAGTATAAAAAGGCTCAAGCAGAATGCAGTTGGCAGACCACATTGCAATTCAGGTAGCTGCAGCCTTTCCGACACGCTATCTGACTGCTTCCCAGCCCCCATCAAGAGCTGACCCTGATCCTCCTCTGTCGGTTCTAGCTGCATGAGCTGCCGGCCAGAGCGGTGTCTGGGTTACATCAGCCAGCCTGGGACGTGTGTACCTTCTCTCTCTGTGTCCACCACCTACCACCCAACTAGCCGCATCTTCAGCTCCATGGGTTCCTGCAGTTTGTACTATGAAAGTGTCTTCAATAGCAACGAGAAGGAGACCCTGCAGTTCCTGAACAACCGCCTGGCTGCCTACCTGGAGAGGGTGAGGCAGCTGGAGCGGGAGAACGTGGAGCTGGAGAGACGACTCCAAGAGGCCTGTGACTTTCAAGAGCCCACTGTGGGTCCTAACTACCTGTGTTGTTTCAAGACCATTGCAGAGCTCCAGCAGAAGGTAAGGGCAAGTGGTGAACAGACTCCCTGGGAGGGCGACCCGAAGAGCTGAGATCCAGATTTGAATCTCATTCACTTCTTTAGCTACATTCAGGGAAAAGAAACTTCCCTAGGGCACAGCATTTTCTCATAATTCGAGTGCTCAGCCAGAGTCCTTCATGTGGAAAGAGGCTTGGGATCTAGTCTCAGTTCTGTCATTGCTTCATTACCTGACTCTAGGAGGTCCCTTCCCTGGGCCTTGGGTTCCTCATCTGGAAAATGGGAATAATAAGGGTCCTTATGTCTAGAAGATTCTATGGACAAATACAGGTAAAGTGCTTAGCAAAGCCCTTGATACGTGGTGAGTTTTCAGTAAATGTGAAGGCTTGTTAAGGACCCTTCTAATGTCATGCCTAATAAAGTCTATCCTTCCATGTTGCTCATTGCCTCCAAAACAAGGCATTTAGATTCAGTGACTATCCCCCAGAGTTCCAGGGGTTTTGGCAGGGGTGGCTGCAGGACTCACTTGGGTTCTTTTTGCTTCTTCTTGTCCTGGACCGATCCCTTCTGTGTGCTGTGGCCCCAGATTCTGTACTCAAAGGCAGAGAATGCCAGGATAGTCGTGCAAATTGACAACACCAAGCTGGCTGCAGATGACTTTAGGAGCAAGTGAGTTTGGCCCAGGGGGTGGGGTGGGGTGCAGGGCAGGGGGAGAGCCCTCTCTCCTGGCATGTGCTTGGGGACAGCATTCTGTTATTTTCATAGACAGTTGGAAAAGTGCCAGTGGCTTGAGGTCATCCCTGGGTCTGGTATTCAGTTTCAGCTCTCAGTGGCTGACCGTGTTCTTACACAGGTATGAGACGGAGCTGGGTTTGCGGCAGCTGGTAGAGGCCGACACCAATGGCCTGCGCCGGATCCTGGATGAGCTGACCCTGTGCAAGGCCGATCTGGAGATGCAGGTGGAGTCCCTGAAGGAGGAGTTGATGTGTCTCAAGAAGAACCACGAGGAGGTGAGGCCTGAAGTCCAACCAAGGTGGCCCTGGGGAGCCCAGTGAGGAGAACCTGGGGTTTGGGATTGGCTAGATATGGGTTGAAATTCCCAGGCTGGCCACAGATTGTATCTGTGACTTTGCCCAGTTTATTAAAACTTTCTGAGCATCCTCATCTGTAAAATGGGGCTGACTCTATCAACAAGGCTGCTGTGAGAATTTCTGTGAGGTTACGGGTCTTAAGGGCTTCCCAGCTGGCGCTGGGAAGAACCAGCCTGCCAGTGCAGGAGACTGAGGAGACGCAGGTTTAATTTCTGGGTCAGGAAGATCCCCTGGAGGAGTACTTGGAAAACCACTCCAGTATTCTTGCCTGGAGAGTTCCGTGGACAGAGAAGCCTGGTGCGCTACAGTTCATAGCGTTGCAAAGAGTCGGGCATGATTGAAGTGACTTCGAATACACGCACAGGTTCTCAAATGCCTGTCCCTTGGCTGGTGCTCAGAAATGCTAACAACCTTCCCTTCTACATTTCTTGGGCTTCTGTGATTGCCAAGTGCTTGTGGTGGCTTGTTTTCTCACGAGAACTACATCCCGGGAGTAGAGTGGCCCAGTAGGGATGAGGAGGGGTTATTTTCCAGAATTGACATGAAATGGCCGTCTGTCTCTGCTAGGCTGGACTGTGAGGTGGCCCCCACCTCTTCTAAGGGAGAAGCAGTGGTTTTCTTCTGCTTTCTCTCCCCATCCTTGTTCTTCTTCCTTTCATCTGTTTGTACATAATATACTTCATCCAAAAGGCATGGGTTGACCCTCTGCTTTCTGACTTTTCCTCATTTACTGTAAGTCCTTGGTATGAAACCCCTCTGCCCTGGGCACCTGTGTGCTGCGAAGCTCACCTGAGCTCTGGTGTTTTCTTCCCTCATTCCCTGGGTTGACACTCAACCTCTTGACTTGGGATTTGAAAGCACAAGTGTCTCTGAATCCTGGCTAGGTTTCCTAGGCTGAAGTGAAAAGTAACCACCAGTTACCATATACTCACCGAATGCTTGAAGGCACCTGACTTCATTCCATCTAAATCAGAGAACTGGGAGCTGCCCCAAGAGGCTGCTAATGAGGAGCGATCACTGAGTCTTGGCAGCCTCAGCGACAACTTTCTCTCCTTGGCTGCCAAGCCCGGAAGGCGCCTGCTGTAACTGCGGCCTTGAACCAAGTTACAGCCAGGCCCCTGCTGCTCTCCTTCCCAGACAAAGGCAGGCTGGGATGGTGGCAGGGGAGACAGGGCACAGCTGTCCCATCTTAGTCCAGATGGATCAGGCAAACCCTCATGCTGCTCTCGGCTTCTGCCAAAGCAACAGGAAGCCTCTCCCATCACAGAGAGGTCCCAGTGGAGCTGAAAGACCCTTGGGATGCTGCAGAGTAGCTGCAGCCTTTACAGGGCCCCTCTAACATGGAGATTTTTAGCATCCTTTGCTTCATCTTCTCACATCTCCCTGGGTAGGTGAGCCAGGATCGTGTGACTTCATATTTGCCTGGTGCTCTTGCCTCTTTTCAGGAAGTTGGTGCTCTCCGATGCCAGCTTGGGGACCGCCTTAACATTGAGGTTGATGCTGTGTCCCCAGTGGACTTGAACACGGTGCTGGAAGAGATGCGATGTCGGTATGAGGCTCTGGTGGAGACCAATCGCAGGGACGTGGAGGAATGGTTCACCAGGCAGGTGGGTCTCTCGCAGGGGGGCTGGCTTCCCCAGGGTCCCCGAGAGGCAGGCCCAGCCTTCTCCTGTCTCCCCCATTGCAGATGGAAGAGCTTAACCAGCAAGTGGTCACGAGCTCTGAGCAGCTTCATAGCTACCAGTCAGATATCATTGATCTGAGACGAACAGTCAACACCCTGGAGATAGAGCTGCAGACCCAGCACAGCCTGGTGAGTGTGCTGTTGGGCTCCTCTCCCCCAGCTCTGGATGCCAGGCAGCATGGAGAGTGGGTGCAGGCTTCCAGGAAGGAGGAGGGGGAGGAGGAGGAGAGGAGGAGGATGGGGAGGAGGTCCAGATTCAGCTACCACTGGTGCTTGCCCAGCTGACCTCTCCTGGAGGAATGTTTCTCCCAAGACCCAGCTCAGAGATAAATGGGCCATGGTTCAAATCTGATGTGGGCTAAGTGACCACTGTCAACTACTCTCCCCAAGAAGGCTTGATCTCTGCTTAGCCTGCCCTTCCAAACCCATGCTTTTCACCCTTACCTGTAGAGCTTTAAAAGTGCTCCCTGCCCAAGTTCCTGCCCAGATAAATTTAATCAGAGTCTCTGGAGGTGGGGCCTGGGCCTGGGTGCTTTTTAGAGGCTCCATGTGGACTCAAACGGGCAGCCAGGGTTGAAGACCACTGATTTCAGTGATGCTTGTAGGAGAGGAGCCTGGTGAACCTCAGATCTAAGGCCTGAAGCTTAAGGTTGAAGAAGGAATATGGAATTTAGGGTCACATGAACGTGGGTTCAAATCCTGGTCTGTCACCAGCTGTTTAACCTTGAACAAGTCCCTTGACCTTTCTGGGTTTCAGTTTCCTCAGTTCTGCAGACCGTCCCTGCCCAGGTTCTCCCTGGCTCTTTCTTTCTTTCTTTTTTTTTTTTTTTGAATTGAACGGAACTTTCTTTAAATTCTATAGTGCTTTTCAATTTTCAATAGTTTCACACACATGATTTCATATAATCCTATAATAATCTTTTTTTCCCCTACCCTTGTATTGCCCCTCACTCTTTTCCTCTCCCCACTGGTAACCACTAGTTTGCTGTCTATATCTGTGATTCCTCTTTGTTTTTGTTTTATTCACTAGCTTATTGTATTTTTCAGATTCCACATATAAGTGATATGGGCTTTCCACGTGGCACTAGTGGTAAAGAACCTACCCGCCAATGCAGGAGACATAAGGGATGTGGTTTGGACCCCTGGGTTGGGAAGATCCCCTGGAGGAGGGCATGGCAACCCACTTCAGTATTCTTGCCTGGAGAATCCCATGGACAGAGGAGCCTGCAGGGCTACAGTCCATGGGGTCACAAGGGGTCGGACAAGAATGAAGTGACTTCGCATGCATGCATAAGTGATATCATACAGTATCTGACATATGACTTAGCCTAATGCTCTTCATGTCCATCTATGGTGCTGCAGATGGCATTATTTTATTACGTTTTTATAGGTGAGTAGTATTCCATTGTATATATGGACCACATCTTCTCTCTCCATTCATCTGTCGATGGACACTTAGGTTACTTCGTCTTGGCTATTGTATGTAATGCTGCTGTAAACATTGGGGTCCATGTAGCTTTCTGAATTAGTGTTTTTGTTTTCTTCAGATATATACCCAGGAGTGAAACTGCTGGGTCATATGGTAGTTCTCTTTTTAGTTGTTTGAGAAACTTCCATAATGTCTTTCACAATGACTGCTTCTTGGTTCTTTCTGAGCCAAGCCATGGAAAATAGGCCCATTCTTATTAGTTATTTTGTCTTTCCCTTTGCCTTAGAGAGACTCCCTGGAGAACACCTTGACAGAGACGGAGGCCCGCTATGGCTCCCAGCTGGCCCAGATGCAGGGCCTGGTCACCAACGTAGAGTCCCAGCTGGCTGAGATCCGCTGTGACCTGGAGCGGCAGAACCAGGAGTACCGGCTGCTGCTGGATGTGAGGGCCCGGCTGGAGGCAGAGATCAACACGTACCGGGGGCTGCTGGACAGCGAGGACTGCAAGTACGTGGCACGTGTGAGGTTTGGGAGAGGTTATAGGAGGTAACTGCCCATAAGATAGAGCCATGATTAGGAAGTGATTAGGAAGCTGGCATGATCCGAAGAAGTCAGGCAGGTACTCATGGTGCCATCTCACCCCTGGCCCATTGGGACCATTCTGCTCCAAGCTGACAAACTCCTTCCAAGTGTCCACATGTGCCAGGCAGCATGGGGGAACGGGGATGGATGATGCCAGAGCATCTATTCTCAGCTCGTTTCCATCTCCAGCGAGACAGACGGGCCACTGGAGATCATACGGGTGTGTGTGTGGGATGTCTTTGACACTTGGGAGGATGGTGTAACTTTATGTGATAAGCTGCAGAGACAGGGAGGACAGGAAAGGTCAACTGGGCCTCATTCAATGGAGAACCACTAAGTTCCATGCTGCGGAGGGAGGATTTTATTTAATAGACTGTTGGGAGGCTTTACTTTTTTTGAGGAGGAAATGATAAAATTTGCTTAACTGACTAACTCCCTTGAACTCAAAGACAAGAGAAAAAAAAACTTATTTTTTAATGCTTATTTTTATTTATTTACTTTTGACTGTGCTGGGTCTTTGTTGCTGTGGAGGCTTTCCTCCGTGGCGAGATGGGGTGACTCCCTAGTTGTGGTGTCTATGGCGTCTCATTGCAGTGGCTTCTCTTGCTGTGGCTCCCAGACTCCAGAGCACAGGCTCAGTAGTTGTGGCTCACAGGCTTAGCTGCCCTGTGGCATGTGGGATCTTCCCCAGTCAGGGATGGAACCCATGTCTCCTGCACTGGCAGTGGATTCTTTATTAGTGAGTCACCAGGAAGACAAGAGAAGATATTTTCCTTCCTTGTACCTGGTATCTGGTATAGTGAATGCTCAGAAAATGATCAAGGCAATGAGAGCTCAACACTACTTTTCAAGAAGATGGCAGCAGAAAGGACTGAGTGGAAAGAAGGAAGGAGGAGGATTAGGCAGGGGAGCCATTCAGGAGGCCCTGGGTGTGGTCTAGGTAACAAGAAATGGGGAGGGTCTGAATCCAGGCAGTGGAGGCATCCACTCCCAGCCATGGTACAGGTAGAACTGGGAGGGTTGGTGGCTGTCTGGATGCAGGATATCTCTGGGCCTTGGATACCAGGTGGCTGGTGACTCTGGGTAGACATTCAGCCCTGCTTTTCTATCATTTATAATCCTGTCCTCCAGAGCAAAGAGTTGCAGAGTCAAATCTTTTTCAAGGACAAGGCCAAGAACATACCAGAGTGATGTGGGTCACTGAGGGATGGTGGAGAACCAGGGAGCTCTATCTTGTCCAATGAGGATGGTGCTGCCCCCCTCAGGGCCATTTCTACCACGTGAGATGAAGATTCAGTATTGTCGGATCTCCCCATTATTCAAGGGAAGCTGCTTTTCTTTTAAATGTTAAGTTCTTATGATTTTTAAATATTTTCAACAAATTAAAAAAAAAAAAAGATCCAGGCCAAATGGAACGCACTTCACGCTGGATGTGGTCCTTAGGCTGCCTATCCAGTCTCTGGGCTATTTAGCCTCCATCCTATGTCCAGTGTGTTGTTGCTGGTTTTGAACCCACACCTGTCCGTCTCTGAGATCATCCTTTTGTATTCCTTCTCTAACAATTGATGAATTCATCTTATTCAAAACATTCTTATCAAGTGCCAGCTCTAGGCCAGGTATGCAGGGTGGGCACAGGGACTGCTGATCTCTCTGGCTAGTGGGGAGACAGACCAGAGTAGACCAATGACAGAAAACTCTGGAAGGAGGAACATGGTGCCCTGGGGGAATCTGACAGAAATCAGGGAAGGCTTCAGGGAGGCTGTGGCAGTTGAGTTAAGGAAGCTGCTCTTCCTCCGGGCACAAGGGGGAGCCACTAAGGTTTTGGACAGAGATTATTGTACAGTCGCTAAGACCTGTTTGATATCCGTTGAACTGAAACATGCTGGGTTTCCTTGTCCTCCACTATCTCTCAGAGTTTGCTCAAACTCATGTCCACTGAGTCAGTGATGCTATCTAACCATCTCATCCTCTGTCTCCCCCCTCTCCTTGGTCAGGGGAGGGGGCATGCTAGAAGGTCACTCTGGCTAAGAAACTGAGGATGCTTGGATGGTTAGGAGGGGTAAGAGAGGGGTTGGGGGACCAGTTAAGAAGCCGCTGGGCTCACATAGGTGAAGGCAATGAAGTTACGATAGGGAAAACAGTGGAGATGGTGGCCACTGGGAGCCGTTGGAAAGCACAAAGGTGGGGGTGGGGGATGCAGAATTGACAGGACTTGTTGCCGAGCTGGGCTTCTTTCTAAAACTTCCCACATGCCTTTCTTCCGCAGGTTGCCGTGTAACCCATGCTCCACTCCCTCCCAGCCCCCTTGCGCGCCCTCCCCCAGTGTGCCCCGGACCCTCTGCGTGCCCCGCACTGTCTGTGTGCCTTGTGTGCCCTGCCACCCGAGCTGCCACTGAAATCCCTCAGCGATGCTGGATCCTGAGGGATGCGAACTGGGTGGCTGGTGCTTCCTGAGGCTGCGCCTGACTGCAGTTCAGCGGCCACCAAAAGAGCAGGGCTAACCCGTGGGGGCACGGAAGGCCACTAGCAGTACCAGGAAGTGAGCCGTCAGCAACTGCGCTCTGATACTGCAGGGGGCGCTCTAGCTCCCGCCTCTTAGAAACGGCTGCTGGTATTTCTATGGGTTAATGGCTCTCTTCGCGGGTGTTTCTGGCGGTCCGGGGTGCACTTTGGAGCACTGTTCTTAGTTAGCTAGTAAATAAAGCCTCATCCAGGGTCCTGCACACCTGTCTCCCTCTCCTCGTCACGTATGCTGCTGTATCCACCAGCCAATTCTGCTCAGTTGGGCTCCAGAAGAATGTCGCCAAATTTTATTTTATTTTTATGCCCTTTCTGCTTCAATAGAGACTTGAGCAGCATTTACTAAAAAGACCTGCATGTCACAAACCAGTTAAAACCAGGCCATCCATCCAGAGCCAAGTAATAAAAGAATAAAGAGAAGGGGGCGGTGATGATGCCAGACTACTGTTAATTGAGTATCTGATAACCCCACCCCCAAATCTCATTATACTTGGTACAATGGGATCATTCATTCATTCATTCAAAAAACCTTCATGCAGGTTCCATATTAGGGGCTGACAAACCCACTGTGGTAGTCCTCCAGAACCTTGTTAATACTTCATTTAACCCTTGAAACAGTCTGTGAAAAATGTACCATTATTGAGGCCAGAGAGATTAAGAAACTTGCCCAAGGTTACACAGCTTGTAAGTTGTGCACCCAGGACTCAAATATAGACTTTCAGGTCCCAGAGATACTCAAACAATTCATATTCTCTGTCCCCACTAATCACAAACACAGCTGAGTGCAGGGGATACAAAAAAATACAAGCAAAGCAATTTTCACAGTCCAGACACTTATAATTAGAGATAGCTTACCAGTGTGTGTGAGGCCACACTCCTTCCACCATGAACCAATAATAAAAAAATAATAACTATTACTACCAGTTATTGAACACTTATATTGCCCCTGGTGGGCTTTGCTGGTGGCTCAGTTCAGTTCAATTCAGTTCAGTCGCTCAGTCGTGTCCGACTCTTTGCGACCCCATGGACTGCAGCAGGCCAGGCTTCCCTGTCCATCACCAACTCCTGGAGCTTCCCTGTCCATTACCAACTCATGTCCATTGAGTCGGTGATGCCATCCAACCATCTCATTTTCTGTTGTCCCTTCTCCTCCCGCCAGTGGTAAGAATTCACCTGCCAGTGCAGGTGTTGCAGGAAATGTGGGTTTGATCCCTGAGTCAGGAAAATCCCCTGGAGTAGGAAATGGCAACTCATTCTAGTACTCTTGCCTGAAAAATCCCATGGACAGAGGAGCCTGGCTGTTTAGTCTGTGGGATCACAAATAGTTGGACATGACTGAACATGCATAATACATGCATGCCTGCACAATGCACCTGGTATTCTGGTGAGCACCTTGAGTAAATTGATTTATGCAGTTTTCACAAACACTCTGTAAGGTAGGCATCAGGCATCATGTTCATTTTACAGATGGGAAATGGAGGCTCAGAGAGTGGTTTAGTCAGTTGCCCCAGGTTATAGGCATGAACAAAGATTTGAACCCAGCTCCATTGCAGCCTTATTCTAGCCACTCTGCTACACCCCCAAATTCCTACCTAGAAAGACAAAGATTGGGAGAAGCACTAGCTTGAGGGAGAGCAGAGGGCTTCATGTAGCCTGTGGTGTTTGAGATGGGCCTGGAACGTTGACTAGGATGTCTACAGAGCAAAGGACAGGAATAGGTATTTGGGGTCCATAGGAAAACAGAAATCAGGCCCAGGAGGCTTTGAATGGACCTGTTGACTGAAGTAGCAGGCTCATGGGAAAGACTGGTGGGAATAAAGTTCAAATGGTAGGAAGACATCAGCCCTTGGGAGGCCTCAGGTACCCTATGAATAGCCTGGACTCTATTCTGAAGGCAGGGGGAGGGCTGCAGGCTTTGGGCCCCTGGATGACATGACTGGAGTGGTATTTTAGAAAGTTCCACCAAGGAGTATAAAGAAGGTGGCTGACAGGCAGGGAGAAAGTGAGTGGAAGAAACTAACAGGGTCTTGACTAAGGAAACGACAGTGGGAATGGAAAAATGAAGGTCAATCTGAGCAACTCAGTGAAGGAGCCAAGTAGGCAACAGATTGGCCGTGGCAGATGAAGAGGAGAGAGCTGGAATCTTGAATACCTTTCTGAACCTCATCCTCCAAATACATAGTCCTTCTTTAATGAGCTGAGGTGATAGTTCTATTAAGGATCTGCCCTCGAGACTTGCCAAGAAGTGATGAGAAATGGATTGGATCCTGAAGCTGCCTGGGACTCTCCGGACATGATCCTGCATGCATGCCTGACAGACTGGGTCATGAGCCTGGCAGGAGACACAAACACACTGCTTAGCTAGCTGTGGTTACTGGCTGGATTAACTTCAGTGAGCTGCAACGTCAAGGGACAGGGGCTTCTCATTGGATGCTCCAATAACTGAGTGCAAACAAGACTTCCTTCTGACTTTCCATGTGTGCGTGCTAAATCGTTTTAGTCATGTCTGATTCTTTGCTCCCGCATGGACTATAGCCCACCAGTCTCCTCTGTCCATGGGATTCTCCAGGCAAGAATACTGGAGTGGGTTGCCATGCCCTCCTCCAGGGGCTCTTCTGGACCCAGGGATTGAACTAGCATCCCTTACATCTCCTGCCTTGGCAAGTGGGTTCTTTACCACTGCTATCACCTGGGAGGCCCTTTTACTTTATCTCGCTGTGCAAAATTTGTCTAGAATGTGCTTAGCTTGATAAACACAACAGACTGAACAGAACCAAATCTTCATTCAGTTCTAGAATCCCGGGCCTTTGCTTTCCAATACTGTAGCCACTACCTCCATGTGGCTATTTAAGTTTTAATGAAATAAAATGGAAAAATTCAATTCCTCTGTTGTACTAGCTACATTTCAAGTGCCCAATACCTATATGTGGCTGGTGGTATCACATAGTGCAGAAAATAGAATATTTCCACTATTGTAGAAAGTTCTACTGGATGCCACAGTCCTGAACTGTCAGAATCACAAAGAGCCTTACAGATGAGCTGGTCCAATCTCTCCCATGTACAGACAGGGAGTCTAAGGCCTAGGGGAATGGAAAAATGTACTCACAGATACACAACCAACAGGTGGAAACTGGAGCCAAGGGTTTTGCCGCCAAGCCTAGCAGGTCTCTCTGAGCTCTGTATGCTTTCTCCAAGTGCTAAGGGTTTAAAATAAAAATAAAATAAAAACTTAAAAACAAGTTTTATTATTTTTTCAGGTAGAGACTTTTTTTCCCCCTGAGATGCTGAAACTTTCCCGGGAATATAATTCTCCTTTCAAAAAGAGCTAACAACTGCCTGAGACTTCTCTTGCAGTCCAGTGGTTAAGACTCCATGCTTTCACTTACGAGGGCGTGGGTTTGATCTTTGGTAGGGGAATTAAGATTCTGCAAGCTGTGAAGGACAGCCAAAAATTAAAAACAGACAAAGAAACCACCAAACCCAGAATCTCCTCATCCTTTTAAAAAATTAATTAATTTTTTTATTGAAGGATAATTGCTTTACAGACTTTTGTTGTTTTCTGTCTCTCCTCATCCTTTTAACATTTGACTCAGTAGGTGCCTGGACCTTAGGCTGTAGCCAGTGCTGCAGCAGAAGCAATCACACAGGGAGTTGAGGACCAGGAGTCCAGGCCCCTAGACATTTTGGGGGCCTCTGTAGGTTCCTTGTTCCCCATCACATATTGTTTAATCCAACCTGGTCATTGTTTTCACACTTGTGTGTCACTCTGACTTGCCAAGACCTGTCTGACCACTCAAATGCTCATTCAAGCTTTTTAATATGAAACCAAGCCCCACAGCCCAGGGCTGGGAGTGCTATCCCCTGCTGGTCACGGATGGCCACCATCTTTCGCGTTCAGTTGGTCCTTCCAATGGGCTTGCCTGGTGGCTCAGATGGTAAAAAACCTGCCTGTCCTGTGGGAGACCTGGGTTTGATCACTGAGTTGGAAGATTCCCTGGCGAAGGGCATGGCAACCCACTCCAGTATTCTTGCTTGGAGAATCCCATGGACAGAGGCTACAGTCTATGGGGTCACACAGACATGACTGAGGAACTAACGCTTTGAATTTCCAAGTTAGAAACACCACAAGGGATCCTCCCACCCAACCCATCTCTCTTGTCTGATGGATGAGGAAGCCTCAGGCATAAACTCTGGAAAGGCTTTTTGCCCACCAGCACCAGGACCTCCTGGAGACTGGACCCAATGCTACACATGTGGGGATTCTCAGAGGAACTCATATCAAAGCCTTTGGATTTAATTAACTCAGGTTTATAGGAGAACCTTGGCAGGGCCACAGCGAAGTAATAAAGCCTCTGGCATAATTGATGTTTGGGAGAAACTCCCACGGGTAGCAGGATACTCCCTGAGTGGGGATTAGGAAAGAAACGACCTGCGTTTCAAAGATGCAACTTTCCCTGAGAATATTAAGGAGACTGGGCCTCACATCTGGCACCACTCATGGTCCTAGAACAAAGCCTCCTTATGGGGTGGGAGTGGGGGCCCACTGGGGCAAAGGAGCCATTCAAGAAGCATGGCCAGAAAGAAGGGCCCAGGAGTCAGACACAGTGATAAAGAGGCCAGGTGATTTGTGGACTGAATTATGCTTAATGGTACCCTCTCTACTTTGTTAAGAAAGCTTTCACAATATGATCAAAACAGGATATGCCAGGTGAGAACTGGGAGAATCATTCACAATGAAACATTTCTCTTTTGGGGTTTCATAAATTTTAGCCTATGAATGCAGTGATCTCAGTTTGGCAAAACAGGAAGTTCCTACGATCGTTTGATGTCTATCTTCTCTAACAATTGGTTGAGATAAGTGTATTTCCAAATAGTCCTCTTCTTTAGCCATCAATAAGTAACCAGACAGACACACAAACTAGCATCTTGCCATAATGGAAATAATCAGTGACTTTGGCTTTAGAAAACCTGGGCTAGAGTTTGAATTCTATTACTAATGTGCTGTGTGATTTTGGCAGATAGCCTAACCTCTGTGTATCTCTGTCTCCTCCCCTGTGGTAATGGGGATAATTCTACCTCCTTCACAGAGTTGTTGGGATAGAATGCATGTGAAAATACCTATCATGATGCCTGGCACAGGGTAAGTGCTTGGTAAATGTTGCTTTAAAGAAAATCTGCTTTGCTTTTAAATAGAGAGTGGATAAACAACAAGGTCCTACTGTATAGCATAGAGAACCATATTTAATATCCTATGATATGGCTTTCCCTGGTCATCCAGTGGTTAAGAATCTGCCTTGCAATGCAGGGGACGTAGGTTCGATCCCTGATCGGGGAACTTAGATCCCACATGCCAAAGAGCAACTAAGCCTGCGCATCATAACTACTACACCTGGGCATCACAGCTGGAGAGTCTGCGTGCTGCAATGAAAGATCTCGCATGACGCAATGAGAATTTCGCGTGCTGCAGCTAGGACCCCACACAGCCAAATAAATAAATATAAAAAAATTATTCCTGTAGAATTAAAATAAAATATCCTATGATAAACCATAATATTAAAGAATATTAAAAATAATGTATAAATATATGTATATGTATAACTGGATCTCTGCTAGACAGCAGAGATTAGCTGTCTGCTTGGCCCTGCTTGGCCCTGGTCACTAACCTGCAGCTGGGCTTTCTAGGACCATGGCTTCTAGGGCAGCAGGAAGCCCTGCTCTTCAGGCTCTGTGAAAAGCTGTCTTTACTGCAGGGAGGCTGGGGCAGGTGCCTGCCCCAGAAAGGCTAAGATCCAGGGAGACCTTCAGCCTCCAGCATTACATGGGGCCTACATGAGAGAGTAACAAACCTATAGGGATCTTCCCAGAGCCTGCGATTTTGGCCAGGTCTGCCTGGTCCTTCTAATGGTCACCCAGGGGTTGGTGGGGACTCTCCTGTCACTGCAGATGAGAGTAGGGTGGGAAGCAACTGAAGCCGATTTCACAAGTGGCTCATCTCTGATGGGGGGCAGGAGGGTGGATTCCCTGTGGCTTGGCTTGATTTTGAAGTTTTCTTAGCGGGGCCACTTTCTTTCTGCAGCGTATGGGGAGCTGCATCTCTCTCTTCTGGATCCTAGCTGATAAATGAAATGAAAAATTTAGTGAGGTTGCATGTTGAATCTGAATCTACCATTGTTGGGTTGTTTCACTGAGTTACAGTGGGCACTGGTCCAGTGTTTTTTAAATGATGGCTGTGAATTACTGATGGTCTATGAAGTCATTTTACTGGTTTTCAATCAGCTTGAGATACACACACACACATACACACAGACTGAAATGAAACAATAGAAATTAGAAAAGAAGCATTTTTAAGGGAAATTGAATCTTTATGTATATGTACATAGTCTTGGGTTGCGAAACATACAGTGTAGTTCTTCCTTGATTTGTGCTCAGGAATTCAAGGCCATGGTCTGTTCCAGAACTTGCCTTTTCAGATGAGAAACCAGGGACCAGAGAGAGCTCACTGAGTAGTTTGGGCCATTTGGCTAGTGAGTGACCTTGCTGGGAGCAGACCCTGTACAAAGATGTCTCCTATTTAGTGAGAACAAAACCCTAATCCTGCCCTGTCTGCCCTTGAAGGAGACTCTCCTCTGTGGGGAGAAGTGGCTGAGCGATTTGGTCATGCCTGCCTGGGGGACTGTCACTAAGCATCCCAAACAGGACTTGGACAAAGGACCCAGATTCCCTGTTGCTGGTGGGAGGGTGGTGGTTGAGAGGAGACTCAGGCCCACGCTGAGGATTAACAAAGGGGATCTATGGATCCCAAGTCTAGATAAGCTGGCTCGCTGCTGTCTTGTCCTAGTCACTTGGTCCTTCCAGGAAAACAAGCTTGTCTTAAGACTTGCCTTCTTCTAGATCCCATTTCCTTCTGTGGGCAGGAAGCAGTACCCAGCCCAAGATGTTCCCAGGAGCTTGGTTTCAGAAACAAGACTTCTGGGTGTCCAGAAATTGCCTCTTCTGTTTCGGGGAATGACCCTTCTCTGCAGGTGAGGATGTCAGGCGGGCCCCCTCATGCCACAGGTGTGGGTCTACAGTCACAGACTCACCCGCACGTCGGATTCCACACTCCAGTCCCCGGGGAATGAGAGTCAGCTCCTCACAGAGTCCCAGTGTCTGTGCTCCCATGCTGAGCTCTTTCTCCCTCACCTTTGATGGGGCGGGGGAGACCTTTTAAAACATGACGAATTCCTCCCCATGGAGGGTGTGGCTAGTGATACAAAGTGGGTTAAATAAATACCATATGAAGACAAGGGAGTTACGAGGAAACATCCAGTCTTCAGAATTTTTTAGATTTCAGAATTGCAGATAAGCTCTTTGTGCCTTTCTACTGTTTTAGGAAAAGTAGTTTTTGTATTTTAAAGATAATTAATTTTTATTTTATCCAATTAATACATTGCAAATAGTTTAAGACTTCAAATTACACTTCATCAATTTGTCTTCCCAGAAGCAACTGTTTTCAGCCTTTAGCTCTTTCTTCTGGTGTGTATACATTTCTATAATGCTGAGTAATATGGGAATATGGTTAACTTTAGAGTCTTCAAGTTTAGATGCTATCTAGCCTTCCTGATACGGTAAATAAGGAATTCGCTCTCTCTACTATACCATTATTTTCTCTGCTTCCCCTGAATTCTGCTTTCTGGGATATGATTCTTACCCAGTAACTCTCAGGACAGATTTTATAATCTTCATTTCCTACAACAGAAAATGAAAGCTCTGTGGTTTAAAGCCAGAACCCACACTTCTGCTGGATTCCAAAGTGCTAGTTTTCATTATATCACATTTCCATGGTCTGTTTTCTTGTTCTTCCAAGTTACTGCTTCTCAACCTTGGCTGCACATTGGAACCACCTGGAGAGCTTTAAAAAATACCCATGTCCCTGTCATGTCCAGGGATTCTAAAGTTATTGGTCTGGGTGTGGTCTGGGTATCAGAATTTCTATAAGTTTCCTAGAAGATCCTACTGCGCAGTTAAGGTTAGAAGTTGTTTTTGATGGGATTTTAAGGGGGAGAACTTACTCCAGATGTTTCTAACTGCCACATTCAGGAGAGTTGCCCCTTCTTAGAGCAGTGGTTACCAGACTTGAGCATCCTTCGGAATGTTCTGGAGGGCTTTTGAAACACACATTGCTTGGCTCCAACCCCAGAGTTTTTGAATTCTTTCTGTCTGGAGTTGGATCTGAAAATGTGTATCCTGACAAGTTCCCGGATGATCCTAATGCTGTTGGCCAGAGAACCAGACTTTGAGAACCACTGCCCTGGAGGCTGACATAGCTAGGTTAGAAAATGTCCAGACCCTGTTTGTTTTGTTTTTTTTTTTAGCACAGTGTGGAAACCAACATAACTCTGGAGCTTTTCTTATCAAAAAGCACCTCTCTGTGCTGGTGCATCCCTGCCTTACCCTTTCAAAGGCTCACTTGGGTTAGCACATTTCATGGGTCAGTGTCAGAATCTGAGAGATGCAGATGGCCCTTGCATAGAGCACATGGCACTATCAGAGCAAGGCTGTTCCTTGAGACACGCAAACCAACCAGTAGATTCTACCCTTTCCAGGCCCGGCTGGGACCTTGGACTCTAAGGGAAGCATGGCACGTCAGTAGGTGATAAGATGATGAAGCAGTCATAGCCAGCCCCATGGCTACACTGCCTTCTGTTTTTCTAAGGGCAGATCTGTTGAATGTGCATTCAGTGTGATCTACCTTTGACTTCAATGTAGGTTTATACAATAAACGAATATGTAAGAAATATAGTGTCATCAATTTGGGTTGGGAAAGTGGCATTGAGTGGTACATGGAGTTGACTCCTATGGATTCTTCGCAGCTCCACATTCAAGGATATCATATGGGTACCTGATGTTGGCTATTATGGAAGTATTTACAGCACAGAAATTGGCATACATTATAAACAGAGGCTTCCTACCCTTCCCGGAAAGCTAATTTACTGATGTACCCCTGGTTGGTGTATATGTTTTTCCACATTGTTTAAGAATCTCTGATTTTACTTCCCTGGTTCAACATACAACCACCTTCGAGTGGTCACAGAATGTTTCTCATTCTCTACGCACTTAAATGCACATCGATGGAGTACTTAGTCTCTTTATAGATTATAACCAGGCTCTGTGCTGGGCTCTGGGGATACAGAAATGAAGGAAGAGAAGCAGCAAGATAGACTCCCTGACCTCAAGGATTTCCCCTCTCAGTAGTGGGGGGGACACACCCATAATTTTCACGGATGGAAGGAGTGTGCCAGCAGAAGTTGCACTACCTGCCTAGGAGGCTCAGGAAAGCTTCAGAGGGAGTGCAGTTGAGCCCACGAGCTCATTCATTTGTGATAGTCATTGCCCCTAGGTGTTTCAGACTCAGGATATCTAGTAATGATGGATCTATAATAAGCAAAATAAAGCCATTTCCAGTACCTTTCTATTTCCCACCATTGGAATCTTTGATCTATGTCAAAGATCTATTTTTAGTCTAGCTGAAACACAATTCTGCGTTTCCTCCCTCCCTAGAGCATTGATTATCAAGGACACCCCAACTCTACCAATCCACCTCTGGAGCCTTTTTTCCAATCATCTTGGCCAGGGCAAGGAGGATCGATCACCTGGAGGAGCAGAGGGTGGAATCAGAGGCTCACAGGCACCACCACTCCCTCTGCCTGTGAGTGGAGGTGCAAGCTCATGATTGCACCCGTGAACATCCCCATCTCCAGGATTCCATAAGACCTGTTTCCCCACACTCTCACCAACATTGTGCACTATCCAATTAAATTAATCCTATAAGGAGAAAGCGGTATTTCCTTACTATTTTAGTTTTTATTTCTTAATTATCAGTGAACATTCATTCATATATTAAGCCATTCTTATTCTTATTTTTCTGAAAACACGAAACTTTTTAAAGGGGGTGATGGTGATGGTTGGAGATCCTGAAGAGGAAGGGAACTGACATTATTAAGTGCTTGCTGTGTACTAGGTATTATGCTAGAGGTCTACCACTTGGTGTCCTTTATTCCTACCAGTAGCCCTGTGTGTAAATATTACTGTAAATGTTCATAGGACAAAAGTGAAAAAGCTACCTTAAAAGGCAACATTAAAAAAACTAAGATCATGGCATCTGGTCCCATCACTTCATGGCAAATAGATGGGGAAAAAGTGAAAACAGTGACAGATTTTTATTTTCTTGGGCTCCAAAATCACTTCAGACAGTGATTGCAGCTACAAAATTAAAAGATGCTTGCTCTTTGGAAGAAAAGCTATGACAAAACTAGACAGCATATTAAAAACCAGAGACACTACTTTGCCTACAGAAGTCTATATAGCGAAAGCTATGATTTTTCCACTAGTTATGTATGGATGTGAGAGCTGAACCACAAAGAAGGCTCAGTGCTGAAGAATAGATGTTTTCGAAATGTGGTGCTAGAGAAGACTCTTGAGAGTCCCTTGGACAGCAAGAAGATAAAGCCACTCAATCCTAAAGGAAATCAACTCTGAATATTCACTGGAAGGACTGATGCTGAAGCTAAAACTCCAGTACTTTGGCCACCTGATGCGAAGAGCTGACTCACTGGAAAAGACCCTGATGCTGGGAAAGATTGAGGGCAGGAGGAGAAGCAGGTGACAGAGGAGGCGGTGGTTGGATGGCGTCACTGAGTCAATGGACATGAGTTTGAGCAAATTCCTGGAGATAGTGAAGGACAGGGAAGCCTGGTGTGCTGCAGTCCATGGGGTTGCAAAGAGTCAGACACGACTTAGCGACTGAACAACAACATAGGACAAAATGGATGCTTTTAAAGGTTGGTAATGTGGTTGAGGTCAGGCAGCTCAGAAATGCGGGTTTTGGTATTTTCTCTTTCTGTTGCTGTGAAGTAACAGGAAATATATATGTTGATCTCTGTCTCTGTTTTCTGGCAGAGAGCTCCTAAAGCTCTTGTGATTTTCCACATGATAAGAACATTGGGAACATCTTTTGTTCTACTATTTGATCTTCGACTCCAGTTACTGACACAGAGCTCCTAAATCTCTTGGAATTTCCTGGGTGATAGGAGTGTTCTTTGTTATAATGATGTGACTCTTGTTGGGTTCCTGCAAAACTTAGGATGGTGGCTAGTCACCAGCAGGACCAACCCATGATTAGAAGCTTGGAACTTTCCACTTTATCCCCATGCTCTGGGAAAGGGAGAGGGACTGACTGGAGATGGTTAATAATTGATCATGCCTACATGATGAACCCTCCATGAAAATCCCAAGAGTGGGAAGTTTAGAGAACTTTCAGGTTGGTGAACATGCAGAAGTGATGGGAGAGTCATGATCTGGAGAGGGATGGAGGCTTTGTACCCCTTCCTACCTTCCTTGCCTCTGTACTTTTTCATCTGTATCCTTTATCATATCCTTTATAATAAACTAGTAAAGGGAAGTGTTTCCTTGAGCTCTGTGAGCCATGTGAGCAATTTATTAAACACACAGAGGAGGCTGGGGGAACTCTGATTTCTAGTTGTTTGGTCAGAAGCACAGGTAACAATCTGGGACTTGGAATTAGTGTCTGGAGTGGGAGAAGTTTTGTGGGGTTGAGCCCTTAATTTTCAGGATCTGACACTTAACTCCAGGTAGATAGTATCAGAATCAAATTGAATTATAAGGACATCTAGTTGGTGTTGCAGAGAACTGCCTAACATGTGGAAAACCCATACATCAGGAGCCAGAAATATTATGAGTGGACAAGTAAAGAAAAACCAGGCATATTTTCTCTAGACAGTTGCAAAGAAAGCTAGGTTCAATCTTGATCTGCTCTTGGGCCACCAACAGAATAATGGGAAGAAAGACAGTGACATGTCTAAAGACTTCAGAGTAAGTGTGGCAGCACCCCCATGGATCCAGGGTGGAGACTTGCTACTAACGTCTCCCCCTCAACTAAGGGACCATGTCTTTTGTAGATACACCCCTAGTGTCTAGGCTGTTTCATGGTAGGTGGAAAAACAACATTGATAAATGATTAACTTTGTGGATTATGGGGCTTGGACCTAAGGCATCAGATGGTAAAGTTTTATCTAATTGGAAAAAAAGTGCCTTTTCCATCATCGAAGTCTCAAGTGTCATATACCTAGAATAATAAACTGATATGTTCAGCCCCTTGAGCCTTCATGGCTTTCTTGACCTATGATTACCTTTGGCACCATTTCCTAATGCCTAGGCAACATGGCATGCAAAGCTCTCCATATAACAGTTGTCTTTGATTTTTACATCCATCACAGTGTGTGATGGTGATGTCCCTATTCAGGGAACAACCCCTTGGATGCCCTCATGCATCTTCCTGCAGCAAAGGGCAGGCATAGAAAAGGTAGGTTTGTGGGTGAGGCACATTTCCAGGTTCTAGCCAGCAACTCCACATCTTTCTCTCCCACTGGTTGAGATACATACACGTGTATCAACACTGTGTTTGAAAATAGCACCCCAAAGACACAGCTCCTCACTTCTGTCTGCAGTAGACTTCCTGCCTCTGGATATCAGTATTTCTAAAGTTAGACTCAGTGCAGAGAACTTTGAGCACATGGGTGAAAGAAGGAGGGCCATAATCTCCTCTTTCATGCTCTGTGTTCACCACTTCTTGTCACTGAACCTGGTTCATATTTGATCACCAAGGGCCACAGGGACTCTTTCTAAAGAACTGGGAAGGAAGGCAGTCTTAGGTATGTACTTAGGTAGTACTCACCCATACTCACTTCCTTTGAGAAAAATGCAGATCAGTGGAACCAGGCAAATTTACACCAAGGGCCACAGGGACTCTTTCTAAAGAACTGGGAAGGAAGGCAGTCTTAAGTATGAGAGCTAGGATCCTCACCCATACTCACTTCCTTTGAGAAAAATGCAGATCAGTGGAACCAAGCCATTTTACAAGGGAACATCAGTGTCATTATACAAGATAGTGTATCCAGTAGAAACCCATGTCAAGACCATGATCAAATGCTAGCAGGGAGGAGCATCATCCAGACATACAAATCTTCAGAAGTGATGTAATGCAGTAATAAGTGTGCTTTGAGATGAAAGATATTAGGCATTTTAGCCAATGGAATGAATCCTGTCAGAGTATAAGGTCAAGATACCTTCTATTTAGCAAGTCAAATGAAATGACTTTAAAAGTCTAGTTCTCGGGTTTATAGGGAAGCGAGCAGCTATGTGATGAAGTGGAGGAGAGTAACAAAGGAATGTTTGAAGATGTAACCTATGCAGATTGCATCCAGAGACCTCTGAAGGATGGGATGGCCTGGCCTGGTGATGCTTCCTAATTATGGTGTCTGGAAAGGGCTATTCATTGATGAACTCTGAGTGACTCTTAGGCCACAGCTGACCTTTCTGGGGAATGGAGATGGAATTTTTGAATTCTGTATTTCTTCTTGATAGAACTCAAAGTAGTAAAGAGGTTTCATTCTCATTTATTTTTTCCTGAATTTCCTTCCAAGTCACTTTAGTTAGTAAATTGCTTTTAAAGATATTAAGAACTTTTAGAAGTGAATTCTTTCTCAGCTCCTGAGACACATTTCAGAATAGTCTGAAGCTCTGACATGTGAATATCTGACATTGTGAGTCTAATTAATAAAAACCTTACAGGAGATAGGTTTAAATTCACTTTGTTGTTGTTGTTTAGTCAATAAGTCGTGTCTGACTCTTTTGTGACCCCATGGACTACAACCTGCAAGGCTCCTCTGTCCATGGAATTTTCCAGGCAAGAACACTGGAGTAGGTTGCCATTTCCTACTCCAGGGGATCTTCCTGGCCCAGGGATCAAATCCTCATTTTCCTGAATTGGAAGGTGGGTTCTTTACCACTGAGCCAGGTGCCTCAGTGGTAAAGAACCCGCCTGCCAATGCAGGAGACCTAAGAGACGAAAGCGATGTGGATTCTATATCTGGGATGGGAAGATCTCCTGGAGGAGGTCATGGCAACCCATTCTTGCCTGGAGAATCCCATGGGCAGAGGAGCCTGGCAGGCTACAGCCCATGGAGTTGTAAAGATTGGACACGCCTGAAGTGAGTTAGCATGCACACATGTATCTGGAAAGCAGATATATATATATATAGGATTATTTAGTCCCTATAGATGTCTCTATATATCTAGTCTCTACTCTATGTATCTAGTCCCTATAGAGATGTCTGTTCAGCTCTTGTTTAATGCTCAGAGCCCTGCCTAATACTCATTTTCTCAAAGATCTAGTTACCACCACCTCGGGGGCCCATGTTAGATCTTTCTCAGTACTAGGGGCCTATAGTCTGCCAAAATTTTTGAGAAAATTTGAGACCTTAGCCATCAGCTATTTTGGTTCCCTGGTACTAAGAGCTAGAGGCGTGTTTGATATGTCTAACTATTTTGGAGATGGAACTTTTCCCTGGGCATTTTCCTGCATAGTCCTCAGAGAACCCCTACTGCTTTGGGAACCAGGCATTTGTATTTTTTGGGAGAAACAATATAGAACAAAAGAGAACAATATAGAATATCAGATTCTTGTTCTCTCTTTAAATTTCAACTTCTTGCTCAGTTTCTGAGCCTTTTAATCCTTCTTCATCTAGCAATGACCCAGTTGTTCTCCTGTTGGGGGCTAGGGTGGGGGATCAAGGGGAATAAGAACAGGCTCTGAAGTGGAAAGAAACATACCGAGGAGAGCTTTGACACTTTATAATTGGCCTGATCAGAGAAAAACAACTTCACATCTCTGGTTCCCAAAGCCTTATTTATTTTTGTAAAATTAAGATAAGAATACCCACCTCACATAATGTAGGAAGGATATAATATAATATAATATAATATAATATAATATAATATAATATAAGGATATGATATAATCGATAAATCCCCTAAGACACATGATAAGTGCTCCATAACAGACTTTAGAATCAAGCAAGTAAGACTGGAAGAGAGACATCCGTGACTTTGACTCTTGCATTTCATGGTCAAGTTCTTATATGCGATTCAAAAAGATTATTATTATTATCAATAACCTTTGTTATTGTTTTTTTATGTTCACTTTTCTTGGTCTAGATCAGGTTTTCAGAGTCACCCTTATACTAATGGGTTTCTCAGACACTATTGAAAACACCCATGGCTACCCAAGTTATAGTGCTTCTTGATGGACAGAAATGATATCGTGCCTAACCAACTGTGTGTCAGGTATGAGCCTGGCATATAGGATATGTCAGGAGATGTGTGTTGAATGAAAGGACTTATCAGAGAAGTCTTATTGCCTCTTAGAGTGGAGCAAAAAGGCAAACAACTGAAGAAAGAAGAAATAGAAAACTTCTCGATAACTAATAAGCCCATAACATCTGCCAAAACCCAGTTTCTTCCCTGGATAGGGAAGGCTGGTTGAGTCTTCACCCAAGTCAGTGCCGCTGTAGTCACAGAAATTTGTCTCTCTTGCTGCTCTGATGACCTACAGGAATAGTCACATGCTCAGTGTGGACATACCACTAAGGAGGCCAACCATCTGATGACTGAAAGGACTTTTGTTCTTTTAAAAATAATGAAAAGCTTCTGACAGCCCACCAGCAGCTCATCTGATATCAAAGAGCCAGGAGGCACCTCAGATTCATCAACATTCCTCTAATGAGGTGAGGAACTCTTAATGGTAAACTCAACAGCTGAGTAACAGGATGACGGTACAACAGTAGGTAGAGAATCAAGGCAGGGAGGTCAAAGCATGGAGCCCACACCCACTTGGGATGGGGTATAAAAGGGCCGGGAGGGAAGAGGGTTGTCAGATGCAGTGGCTCAGCCTTCTCAGCGGCTCTGAACCTCCTGTGTATCCTCAGCCCCCCATGACTTTCTCCTGCATCAGCTCATGCCACTCTCTGGGCTGCACCAACACTCCTGGAGCAAGAAACATCTGCATCTCCTCCACTGACACGGAAGACCAGCTTGGGGCAGAGATCAATGCTGCCCTTCTGGGCCTCTCGGCCACCCTGGCACACGCCAACCGAGTCCGAGTGGGCACAACCCCTCTGGGTCGACCCAGCCTCTGTCTGCCTCACAGCTGCAACACCGCCTGTCCCTTGCCGGGGACCTGTGACATTCCCGGCAACATTGGAATCTGCGGGACCTTCGGCGAAGGCTTCTTCAACAGCCACGAGAAGGAGACCATGCAGTTCTTAAATGACCGGCTGGCCAGCTACCTGGAGAAGGTGCGCGGGCTGGAGCGGGACAACGCGGGGCTGGAGAGCCAGATCCGAGAGCTGAGCAAATGCCCTGAGTCCACCGTGTGTCCGGACTATCAGAGCTACTTCCGTATCATCGAGGAGCTGCAGCAGAAGGTGAGGTGTGGAGCAGCCCGGGTCGGGTATGCTGGGCCCGAGGGAGGTGGAAGGGCATGGAAGGCAAACACCCACCAAGACCTCAAGGAGCTTTGGGTTCTTGGAGTCTCCTGAGCATGAACATAGACATCACACGTAGAGCAGGAACCTGGAGTGTGATGCTCTGTATGTGAACTATCATCCTGGCTTTGCTCAGATCCTGTGCAGCAAGGCTGAGAACGCCAGGCTGATCATCCAAGTGGACAATGCCAAGCTGGCTGCCGATGACTTTAGAATCAAGTAAGTAAGGTTGGGGCTTCCCTGTTGGCTAAGTGGTAAAGAATCTGCCTGCAATGCAGGAGACCTGGGTTCAGTCCCTGGGTGGGGAAGATCTCCCAGAGAAGGAAATGGTAACCTGCTCCAGTATTCTTGCCTGGAGAATCCCATGGACAGAGGAGCCTGGTTAGGCTATAGTCCATGGGGTCACAAAGAGTCAGACGCAACTGAGTGACTAACAAGTAAGGTTGAAGGAGGGCTCAGAGAGACTCCTTCCTCCACTGTGAGTCCTAATGTCCGAATGCTGGATGAGTGACATACTGTCCTTTTTCTTCCTTATTAAATTTTTTGCTGGGCTTCTCTTACTTTTACAAACCAAACTAATAGAAGGTAGATCAAATTCAGTATCTATAGTTTGGTATTAGTATGTCTTTATTTATGGTTCCTAAAATGGTTGTGATAAGGCAGTCCGACTTCATTAACCAGGAGCAAAATAAAGTGATTTCTAGAATAAACTGAGCCATTGACAGCCACTGAATTTCACATATAAGTTAAGGGAGCCTCTTAGAGATAAGTCAGGGTCCAGATTTACCTATGGAGTAATCTATGGAGCTCTCAGGTGCCAGGTGTTTCCACTAAACAAAGATGAAAGGAGAGAGATGGAAAAATATCCCAACATAAGGGATAAAGGAGCAAATCAATGACCAGGTGGTTGGCTATTGCTTATCCTAGTTAACTAATAGCTCATACAGTGGCATGAACCCTGTGTTGGGTCCTAAGATATATGATCTTAGGCAGGTCAGTTAATCTTTCTGAACCAAAGTTGCCTCATTTCACAATGGTGAAAATGATTAAGTGCTGTGAATGTCTCACTAGACAGTGAACTATTTGAGAGTGGGCACTGTGTCTAACTCATGTCCAAGGCCAGTGCTGAGCCCAGTGAGCAAACGAGGGTCCAAGCTGGTGAAGAGGGTGGGGGCACGGCCAGCTGAGAGGGGCTCTCCTTGACAACTCGGTTGACTTGCGCCTTCTGTGATGGAAGGCATGAGAGTGAGCGCTCCCTGCGCATGGCGGTGGAGGCGGACCTGTGCGGGCTGCACAAGATCCTGGACGATGTGAGCCTGGCCAAGGCTGACCTGGAGGCCCAGCAGGAATCCCTGAAGGAGGAGCAGCTCTGCCTCAAGAGCAACCACGAGCAGGTCTGGTCCTACAGCTGCAGACTCCATGGGGAGGGGAGGGTGCTGGGCAGAGAAGGGAGCGCCTCCCACCAAGGGTCTCCAGGGTTAGAGTCTGGGCTGAGGTGGCAGCAGGATAAAGGACTGATCTGGACCTGAGGGTCAGACTGGCCCAACGGGATGTGGCAGAGTGGGGTTTCCTCTCTAAAGGTGTGCCTTGTGAGATTAGGCAGGTCTCCAGGTGGGTCCTTCCCGCTGGACCCAGGGCAAGACCTTTCACATCAGCCTGTGTGGTGTCGCATCTCATGCTGCTTGTCGGGGAGGGGGCTCAGGTGCTCTCTGCTCTAAGAAATGCCCTTTTCTTACTGCAGGTCTTGGTCTCTCTGTCTCTGTAGGAAGTGAACACTCTGAAGTGTCAGCTGGGAGATAAGCTCAAGATTGAGCTGGATGTGGTGCCCACTGTGGACCTGGGCAGGGTGCTGGAGGAGATGCGGGGCCAGTACGAGGCTGTGGTGGAGACCAACCTCCGTGACGTGGAGCAGTGGTTCCAAACTCAGGTGAGGGTGGTGCTGCAGAGCAGGGAGGGACCCGGCTGCATCTGGCCAGGGAGGGGAGCGGTCACTTCTCTGTGTGCTTGTGCTACAGTCTGAAGGCATCAGCCTGCAGGCCATGTCCTGCTCAGAGGAGCTGCAGTGCTGCCAGTCGGAGATCCTGGAGCTTCGACGCACAGTGAACACCCTGGAGGTGGAGCGCCAAGCCCAGCACAACCTGGTATGGTCCTCCTCACCCTCACCATGCTGCGAGGGCCACAGGCCCTGGGCTCACAGCAGCATCGTTTAGATGTCTCACTAATCAGTTTCATTAGCAGTTAAGTCAGAGCTCAGGATCTGAGTCCTCTGAAACTCGATGCCTTGTTGTCAAGGTTATTTTGACCCAGAGAATGGTTTCCATTAAAAGTCACTTCCTTCAAAATCAGGTGTGGTGGTTTAGGCACTCATTCTACATGATTTTACTGAATGTCTATGTCAGGCATGGGGGATGCATGGGTAAACATGACTCCATTCAAGTTAGGTTTTTTTTTTTTTGGTGAAAAGTCTTGGCCATTTTGACAGTGGTTTATCCAGAGCTTAGGCGTGTCCTATGACTTCTTGGAATCTGTCCCATCTGGCTGAGCGTGGTCAGGATTTCCACTGAATGATTTAGGGGCAGCTAGGTCTCTCACCCCATTATTTCCCATTATAGAAGGACTGTCTGCAGAACTCGCTGTGTGAATCTGAGGCCCGCTTCGGCACCGAGCTGGCCCAGATGCAGAGCCTCATCAGCAACGTGGAGGAGCAGCTATCTGAGATCCGGGCTGACCTGGAGCGGCAGAACCAGGAATACCAGGTGTTGCTGGATGTCAAGGCCCGGCTGGAGTGTGAGATCAACACGTACCAGAACCTTCTGGAGAGTGAAGACTGCAAGTATGTATGATCTAGGCCAGGGGTCCCCAAGCCCCAGGCCATCCTGGTTCTTGGTCCATAAGGAACCAGGCCATAGAGCAGGAGGTGAGCAGCAGATGAATGAAGCTTTATCTGCTGCTTCCCATCGCTCCCATTATCGCCCAAGCCATCCCCTCTTCGCGACCCCCAGTCCTTGGGAAAATCGTCTTTCACAAGACGAGTCCCTGGTGTCAAAAATGTTGGGGATCACTGATCTAGGCAATTCCAGGCCACGCCATTCCACAGGGCACTGAAGTGCTTGTGGAAGATCTCATTGTAAAGAACAAGCTTCCCGGTGCATGCTCTCTCAGTGAAACATTCACCTCTCCTGGTGTGTGCAGACTGCAATGCTGATAGAATGTTACAGGAATGAGGGCAGGGTCCCTAAGCCACATTGACCAAGGGACTCCTGGATGTGGAGAGAGACAGTGAGAGTGAAGGTGGGTCTGCTCGTGTAGATCCCATTGGGCTGTGTAATTTGTTGCTGGTGGACCTGTCCTTAAGACTTTTGGTCTTACCTTTCTGTCCATCACTGAGATACTTTTCAACTCCCAGGTCTAACTCATTCTCTCTCTCTCCCTGCAGACTCCCCTGCAATCCCTGCTCTACGCCTACCTCTAGAACCCTTTATCCCAGCAGTGTTCTGCCTGCCTGCACTGGCACTAAGAGCCAGTTCTGAAGGTCTGTGTTCCAGGGCAGAAGATCCAGGCTGCTTGTACCGGGGCTAGGATTGCCCTCACCAGCTTAGTCTTCCTTCCAAAAAGACCAAACCCACTGGAGGCATTTTCACTGAATCATAGGATAACAGATAACTTCTAAGCAGTGGTTTCCTGTTTGTTCCTTAAGCTGTGTTTTTTTCCTTTTGTTTCCATGTTGTAATGGTCTTTCACTAAAGCTATTGTTTTTTCCCATTGTCTCTTCTGGGATTTTGGTTCTGCTCCAGTGCTTCAGAATCTCCTCAAATTTAATTGGGTTCCTGTATTCAGTGGTAAATAAACCTCCTTCCTGTATGACATGCTTCTGGTGTTTGGCAATGTACGTGATGTGATAAAAAGCCTTGGCTGTCAAGATCTGGGGTGGTCACCAGCCCTGGCATGTCGCTGCTAGGAGCTCTCTGGGGCACTGGGGTTTTAGCCTCTGGATGGAGGCCCTTTGCTGACATTGGGATGTGCACATACCTTGCCCATCAATCTCAATTGACTGGTGAAGGGAAGCGGTGTTCGTTGCCAAACCTGAATTCCTTCAGAACAGCTCAGAACTAACATGTCCCTACTGTGATTTTGGCATCTTCAGCCTCTTGGTATTTTGTCCAAGAGCAAAAATCACACAACTCAGGGTTCCAATCTGGTCAGAGGGAGGTCGTGTTGAGAGCTGCCTTGGCCAAGTTGCCAAGTTTTTTCTTATTTGAATTGGCCCCTTTCATAGAGGCAGGCTTCACTGGTGGCTCAGATGGTAAAGAATCTGCCTGCAGTGTGGGAGACCCGGGTTCGAGCCCTGGGTCAGGAAGATCTCCTGGATGAGGAAATGGCAACCCACTCAAGTATTCTTGCCTGGAAAATCCCGTGGGCAGAGGAGCCTGGTGGGCTACACAGTCTGTGAGGTTGCTAAGAGTTCAACATGACTGAGCGATTAACTGCACTACTACACTTTCATGAAGGCACGGGATCCTCATCGATTCTCTTAGACATGGCAGTCCAGATTGGGTTCTGGGGACAGTTTCTTGGTCCTGGCCCACCTCTTGTTTATATTTTCTCTAGACAGATGCTGCCACTTTTGTATAGGCTTGTCTCCTCTTCTGCTGCTTTCGGAGTACTAGAGTGAGGAATGCAGTTGGCATGAGTGCTGTCTGCTCTTTGGACATGGCTCTGACCCTGGCCAAGGTGGTTCTCGGCCAGACACAGTGGGAGAGCAGACAGGGAAAAGCACCCGAGAGGCTCTGTTCTCTCCTTGCTGTGCTAGTCAATTTAGCTTTTGGCATATTTATGCTGAGTGGGTCCAGAAGAATGAAACTCTCAGGTCTCAGCTTACTCTTGAACCCTGGCCCAATGACCAGTGCAGAGTCGATTCTTCTTCATGGTAGTGAGACGAGCTGGGACCTGGGACCCTCTACTGCAATGCACGCAGGTGTGAGTGTGTGCTAAGTCACTTCAGTTGCGTCTGACTCTTTGCTACCCCATGGACTGTAGCCCACCAGGCTCCTCTGTCCATCAGATTCTCCAGGCAAGAATACTGGAGTGGGTTGCCATGCCCTCCTCAGAGGATCTTCCTGACCAGGGATCAAACCTGCATTCTCCTGCATTGGCAGGTGGGTTCTTTACCATTAGCACTACCTGGGCAGCCAGGAGTGCTTCAGCCTTGAGCAACAGAATACAAAGAAACTATAAGGGACTAAAAATAACTGCGTGCATGCCCAGCTAAGGCAAATCCTAGACAACAAGAAGCAAAAAGACGAAAAAGACCAATTGTTGCTTCTGAAGAGCTGGTGACAACAGGGAGTCGGGAAAGCAGGGTACTGCAAATGCCCCCTGCACTCAACACCACCAGAGGGGTGGGCCAACCATCTAAGCCACTCTGGTGTGGCCCCTGGACACACCCCTATTCTCGCTGCATGTTAAGGAACCAGCTTGCCCCTCCTTGGGCAGTGAGTAAGGGAACCTGTTAACTTGTTTTGCTCCCTCCTGCAGCTGCAGGAGCCCCATAATGCCTTACCTGAATTTCTTGTCTGGCCTCTTATCAATTTATTTTGATTGTGGGAGGCCACGAGCCTGGTTGGTGACAGTACCATAGTGTGGGGCAAAGAGCATGTGCTCCAGAGTCAGACAGACCTGGGCTCCAGTCCGACCTCTGCGACACTAGCTGAGTGAAATTGGCCAGGTCACTACACACCCTTGAGACCTATTCCTCAGCGGTAAAATTAGAAACTTTGTACTTTCCTCTCGCTGTTATGGAGGGATAATCCGTATAGTGCTCCTGTCATATGGAAGGTGCTTGTGGCATATCTGTTTATGGGGTTCCCCGGAAAACTGCAGGGATAGTTTCTCCTTCTTAGAGGGACAGAGGAGCTAGAGAGGCGGTCACAGAACCCACTAGCAGCACCAGGGGCCATACATTCCCAGGTGGGTGGGCTGGAAGCTTGGCTGCATTCTTTGGCCATTTATAAGCAATAATGAAATACAACCACTATCGCTTCTGGAGCTCAGTTTTCCACTCCAAGTGGCCTAACAAAAATCAGAAAGCTTTCTATGGGCAGTCATGGGGCAATAATGTCCTGGGGGCTCTTGCGGGCTTTCTTCTAACAAGCTGATGTGAAGTGTTGTAAGGAGTGGCTGTGAGCATCAAGTGATTGGCCGTGGAAGTCTGGCCTGTACCCCGCTTGCCTGACCAGGCCACATCCTGAATGAACTCTAATTGTGGGACCCCCAGGGCTATGAGGTGTGGAGGAAAAGGCTATTCAGATATAGGGGACTGCAGGCCGGGGAGGCTGGCAGGTGGTGACCATTCTGGCCCAGGACACCTGGGCATTGTGCTTTCACTCACGTCCATTCTTGCAACCAGAGGACTCAGGGCTCCCTCTGGTACCAAATCCCAAGGACTCCTCTTCTTACAGGTGATTCTCCCACCTGCCCACTAGGTTCCTCTCTCTGGTCTCCCTGTATCACACTACCCTCATGGGTTAGACTGATATGGGCCCTGAATTCAGTATCTGGTTTTACTTGGGCCACAAAAATTTTGGCCGTGTGGATTGATTATTTTTTTCCCCTGAGAGTTTTGCTCCCTTGGCTTGGGACCAGGTCCAGTTTTGAGCCACTTCATAAGTAAGGCCATTAGTTTTCTGTTTACCAGCCCTGTATTACCAAGGTGTTCATCTGTAATATTTCTTTCCAAGCTTCACATAATAACACCAATTAAGTCTCTGCAGGCCCCTCCATTCATCATCTGTTTTTTGACTCCAAATGGCATTTACCCCAAATCCTAACAAAGTAGAAAGGAGTAAGCATGACAGCCTGCAGTCCCCTGGGGTAGATGCTGGCCACACAGAGAGCTCTGGGAAAGAACTCACACTTCTGCTCCCACCAGTGTCTATGCTGGGAGGACAAGAAAACTGAGGTGGAATTCCAGACTTTCCATAATAGGAGCATTTTTTTCATTTAGACACCATTTTTTTTTTTTTTTGGATGGCCCATGATATGCGACTCTAAGGCTCCACTTTGCCTTCCTCTCCTTTATAGAGTCCCTTGGACTGCAAGGAGATCAAACAAGTCAATCCTAAAGGAAATCCGTCCTGAATATTCATTGGAAGGACTGGTGCTGAAGCTAAAGCTCTGGCACTTTGGCCACCTGATGTGAAGAACCAACTCACTGGAAAAGACCTTGTTGCTGGAAAAGATTGAGGGCAAGAGGAAAAGGGGGCGACAGAGGATGAGATTGTTGGATGGCATCACTGACTCAGTGGACATGAGTTTGAGCAAACTCTGGGAGGTGGTGAAGGACAGGGAAGCCTGGCGTGCTGCAGTCCATGGGGTCACAAAAAGTTGGGTACAACTTAGCCACTGAACAACATCTTCCTAAGAACAAAATCAGATTTGCCTCTTCTGAAGCCCACTTACAATAATTTCCATGAGCTCATCTTGTTGAACCATTTTTCTGTCTTTTTCCTATCTAATTACATGTTTCTCAACTATGTCTTTTCATTTAATATATATGGAAAAAACCCCACCTTTTTACTTAAAATTGTTTTAACTTTCAACAATATAAATACAAACTAGTGACAGTTCAGTTATAATACAGATTGTGATTGTTTTCAAATGACATGCCCTCTAAGCAAACTATCTTCCCTGCCACCTGTTTTGGAACCTGCCACCCCTCCAGTTTTAGCAAGGGGAGGAGGGACTCTAATTGACCATCACTGCTGTCTTGAATATGAGCCCCTGGGCTAAATCAAGCCATTGTACTTGCCTGCCAGGTGTAATAAATATCAGTGTCTGCATCTGCAAAGAGTTTCTCTGTCCTTGCAAAGAATCCAGACTGATCTCTCCTGGCTCCAGGCTTTTATCTCTGACCCCCTGATGGGCAGCCCCTATTAGCTACATTTCATTCACTGGCTCCAAACTCGAACTCGGCTTCTTCCTCTCAAGCCACCTCTCTGCCTTGACTTCTCAGCTTCCTTTCACATCACCTTATTGTCCCAGGAACCCAGAGGTGACCTCAAGCACACTTTGGGGGTCCTCCTTCCTTTGAGGAAGTCCTTCCTTTGACCCCACTCCCATATAGAGTACATGGTCCAGACTTGTAGAATTCTTTTGTAATATCTCTGTTCTCCATCCCTTTCTTTCTGATGGCACTGCAGGTGGCTGGATTTGGTTTCTATCACATGCTGTCTGGTTTCTTTAAAAGCCTCCTCCTGGCTCATCCCTTCTCTGCCAAGTTCATCCTGCACACACCTCCAGCCCTCCACTCTTCCGTTTAACATTTCTTAAGCATATATTGTGTACCAGGCACTGCATTATGTACTAGAGAGCACACGAAATGGTGATTTAGTGTTCTACCCCAGGGTGCATACTAGTACTAGATGAAGTTTCCTGAACTGCTATTTTCATCATTGCTCCCCTTTGCTCAAAAACCACCAGAGAACTCTATTCTGTCCCCTGCTGTATTTCCAGCTTCTTAGATGAGAGTGTGGTCCAGAGCAGGAAATTGGTACCTGTCTGTTGAATGATTAGAATGATCAGATGGGTCTATTGGTCATTCTGTGGCTGAGATCTAGTGGCTTTGACTTGGTGTTCAGAGACAAGGAGCCTGGACTTGAGAGTCAGGCAGACTTGAGCTAATATTTCAAGGTGTGTGAGCTCAGGTAAGTTACCCAATTGCTCTTTTTCCTTTTTCTACAATGGGATGCTTGAAACTACTCCGCAGTGTAATTATAATTAAGATATGGTTACCTAGAGAATAAAATGGAAACCAGCTCCAGTATTCTTGCCTGGGAAAGCCCATGCACCCTCTGTAACCCTGATGAGCTACAGTTGATAGGATTGCAAAGGGTCAGACACGACTGAGCAGATACACAAAAGAAGCAACAACAAGAAAGCAATAGTGGTAAAGGTTAATTAAAATAATGTATTTAAAAAAGATAGATGGTTATATGTGAAGCACATGGTGTACCTTACTTGGTAGCGCATAGTCAAATATGGTATATCAACTTTTTGAATTTATAGGGGTATGTGTGTGTCAGAGAGAGAGAAAAGAAATGAAATCCTGTATATTAAGTGCCAAATGAGATTCCTGGCACATAATAGATGTAAATAAATGTTGCTTCTTGACCTTTGTCAAGGCCAAGGTGCAAACGACCTCTGTCTGTCCTCTACAAGCATTGTTTTCATTTGCACCTCTTTCATACCCACAAGATTAACAAGCACTGTATGGATTTCCCTTCTTGCCCCTCCTTTCTTCCATCTCAGATGTTCTCATAAAACAAACCTTGGTGAAGAAAAGGAAACTAGGAAAACAAACAGAACTTGCCTAGTCTATTGACAAAAACACAGGCTAACAGATTTTAAATGTGATCATTCAAACGCTGGCTCCTCTTGCACTCAGCAAACACCGTTTTGGTACAGTGGGCTTCATCTACACAGGGCGATAGTCACAACAAAGCTCATCCATCTTCCTAGAGCAGCCCTTCTGTTCTCAAAGTGTTGGCCCCAGAACAGCAGCATCAGTATCACCTAGGAATTTGTTAGAAATGCCAACTCTCAGGCGTGACCCCAGACCTATTGAATCAGAAACTCTGATGTGGGGTCTGGCAATCTACATTTTGTAAGCTCTCCAGGTGATTCTGGTTTTGGCTAAAGTTTGAGAGTCACCTGTGCAGATGTTACAAAAATAGGAGACCACATTTTTAGCCATGAATTAGCCCGAGTTTCAGTTTAAATTGAACTTAGAAATGCTCTGTGACTCTACGTGTATGCTAAGTTATTTTAATTGTATCTGACTCTTCGCGGCTCTATGGAGTATAGCCTCTCAGGCTCCTCTGTCCATGGGATTCTCCAGGCAAGGATACTGGAGTGGATTTCCAGGCCCTCCTCCAGGGGATCTTCCTAACCTAGGAATCGAACTCGGAACTCATGTCTCCTGCATTGGCAGGTGGGTTCTTTACCACTAGTGCAAATTGTGAGTCTTTAGGGCTTTGTTTTTGTGTCATTCAGGGGCAGACCCCTGCCGGCTGCAACCTCACATTTCTGAGGTTGCACAGTGCTTCTCTTGAGCCCATGTGCATAGATCTGCTTCTGAGAGTGCCTGTGCTTGCCCTTTTTTTTTTCTTTCTTGGAAAATCCTCTTTCCCTGTCCAAATCTACTTATCTTTAAGGTTCCAGATCCAGTCTCTTTGATGTCCCCCTACATTTCTAACTCTCCGTGACCTTTCCTCTGAGTTACATGACCTTTTCCTCTTTCTGCTCTGAGCTTTTTGAGAGGTGGGAGTTTCTCTGCTTTGCCTCTGGTTCTTGGGAAGGGTTTTGCTGGGATAGGAGCTCATGAGTAATAGATCATTTGGAGAAGGTCACTGGGACAAGGCACCTCAGTGAATATTGCTTACATTTGTACACGGTGTAGTTATGGGGAAATGTCCCCAAGGGTCTCATTAACTGTATATGGAACCAGATGGTGCCGAGCAGTGTGGTGACATCAGCATAGTTCACATGAGGAGCTTGGACAAGAGGTTTTCCTGGGGAATCTACTGGTTGCCTCTTAATCCAAAATCATCAGAAATTCCATTCTAGGGCCCCCACTGCAGAGTATAGGAACAACAGAGTGTATTCAGAGGAATAGCTTCAAACTGGTGAGGGGCTTTAGAACCTTGCTAAATGAAGAACCAGGAATGGGAAATTGCAACCTTTTCATGAAGAGCTGAGGTCTGCCCATGTGGCAGAAGGACTGTACTTGTCTTCTATAGGCTCCTATGGGTAGACCTAGAAACCAAATTAACTAAAGGGCAAACTCTCTGACTTGCTGGCTAATATATCACCAATATCCAGCACCCAAACCTGCCTGGCACAGAGGTGGTATTCAACAAATATTTGTTGAATGAATGAAAGAACAAATGAAAGCAATAGGCAGAAATATCATGGAAGGAGGTAGATTTGTTTCTGCATAAAGAACTTTCTAAGAGTCTCCTATATTGTAAGCCCCTTTAAAGCAGAGCTAGCTGTTATTTATCTCTGCTTTTTATTTTTATTTTTTTTAAATGTTTGGATTTACAATGTTGTGCTAGTTTCAGGTACACACCAAAGTGACTCACTTATACATGCATGCACGTGTGCTTAGTTGTTGCTTCAATTGTGTCTGACTCTTTGCAATCCTATGGACTGTAGCCCGCCAGGCTCCTCTGTCCATGGGATTCTCCAGGCAAGAATACTGAAGTGGGTTGCCATGCCCTCCTCCAGGGGATCTTCCCAACCCAGGGATCGAACCTAAGTCTCTTGTGTCTCCTGCATTGGCAGGCGGGTTCTTTACCACTAACGCCACATGGGAAGCTCTCATACATTTACATATATTCATTCTTTTTCAGAAACTTTTCTCATATAAGTTATCACAGAATATTCAGTAGAGTTCCCTGTGCTATATGGTAAGTTGGTGAAAAGCTGAAGGCATTTCCTCTGAGATCAGAGACGAGACAAGACAAGGATGTCCACTGGCACCACTTTTATTCAATATAATTTTGGAAGTCCTAGCCATGACAATCAGAGAAGAAAAAGAAATAAAAGGAATCCATATTAGAAAAGAAGAAATAAAACCATTACTCTTTGTAGATGACATGATACTATACATAGAAAATCCTAAAGATGCTACCAGAATACTAGTAGAACTCATCAATAAATTTGGTAAAGTTTCAGGTTACAAAATTAACACACAGAAACTCTTGCCTTCCTATAGTGTATATACTAACAACGAAAGATCAGAAAATTCTTTTTGGTAATCAAAAAGAAGTAAAATATCTAGGAATAAACCTATCTAAGGAGACAAAAGACTTGTATTCTGAAAACTATAAGACTCTGATGAAAGAAATTGAAGATGATACAAATAGTTGGAAAGATATTTATTTCTTGATTCCAGTGCTTTGCACAAAGCCTAGGAAACCATGAGCTATAGGAGCTAAGTTGGCCAGTGGCAGGATGGGCCATCTTTGAAAGTGGTAGGTGAGACAATGAATTGGAAGGTTATAATGCTAAAGGAGGAGAAGGAAACGGCAACCCATTCCAGTACTCTTGCCTGGAAACTTCCATGGATGAAGGAGCCTGGTAGGCTACAGTCCATGGTGTTGCAAAGAGTCAGACACGACTGAGCGACTTCACTTTCTTTCTTTCTATAATTCCTTTTGGAGAAGGGAATGGCAACCCAGTCCAGTGTTCTTGCCTGGAGAATCCCATGGACAAAGGGGCCTGGTGGGCTGCGGTCTATGGGGTTGCAAAAAGTCGGACACGACTAAGCAACTAACACACACACACACACACACACAATGCTAAAGGCTCCAAGACTAGAGGACTTTTTGAGATCTCTTTGGGTTTGGAGAGTCTATGTTTTAAAGTCAGCTAAACATGTACTGCACTGGTGGCTCAGTGGTAAAGAACGTGCCTGCCAATGCAGGAGAGGCGGATTGGGTCTCTGGGTTGGGAAGATCCCCTGGAAAAGGAAATGGGGACTTATTCCAGTATTCCTGCCTGGGAAGTCTCACAGACAGAAAGAGCCTGACGGGCTACAGTCCACAGGGTTGCACAAGAGTCAGACGAGATTGAGTGACTAAACAACAACAAAATATGTGCTGCTGCCTCAGGGGCCCTCGTGGTGAATTCTTTCATCTTAGGAGTGGGGTCAAGGTAGCATCTGCGTTAGTATCGCCTGGAAGCTGGCTAGCTGCCCTTTTCCAGGGGTTATTGAACAACTAGCCACTTTGCTTGTTTGAGGAATAGAGGAGGCCATCAAGCTTCTGATCCTCTGAGTGTGTCTGAAGATTAAGGACATTCAAATTTTGTTCTAGAGTCTCCTAGAGTCACAGACAACCAAGGTAAGTGACTTTCAAAGAAAACACAGGAAGTTTCAAAAGAGGAAAGATCAAAGGTCTTGAGTGTATATCTTCTTAAATAAGAAGTCAGTCAGTGAGAGGACCAGCGTCTAACAAGGGAAGATGCCAGAAAGCAGGGGGAGACATCTGAGAACAGACATCAAAAAGTACTAACCATGCCCACCTTAATTAGCCTATGGACGCCAATACACAGGAGCATAATTTAAGTTCTTGAGAATCTTGAATTACCTAGTTTCATTCATTAGTTTTTTTTCCCAATTCCAAAAATTATGCTTTACACTTGTACAGGGAAAGTCTAAATTGCCAAAATTAGTTGTATTTTCATTTTAATCTAGTTTAAAATACTTTAATTTCTCATTTGACTTTGGCTCATGGATTCTTAAAAAGTGTGTTATCCAGGTCCTTGTTAGTTATTCATTTTAAATATAGCAGTGTGTACATGTCCATCCCAAACTCCCTAACTATCCCTTCACCTACTGTAGAGCACATGGAACTATGCTCAATGTTACGTGGCAGCCTGGGTGGAAGGGGAGTTTGGGGGGAAATGGATACATGTCCATGTATGGCTGAGTCCCTTTGTTGTTCACCTGCGACTATCACAACATTGTTTAATCAGCTATACCCCAATACAAAATAAAAAGATTTTTTTTTTTTTCAAAGTGTGTTATTCAGTTTTCAACCACCAAAATCAGCTTGGAATTTAGGTTTCTCTTTCATTGTTCTGGCCTAGTGTTTTCTCCTCATATTTACATAGGAAACTTCCATCTCTTTTCTGTTTCTTTCATTCTAAAGGAACCTGGATATTTATTTTTCCTCACATCTGAGGAGAATCAGCTTCCAGGGCAAGTGCCCTGTTTTTGACTCCCCTTAACTGAAGACTAAATATGAAATGGTCCTGGCATTCAAGGCTTCCAACAACCTGGACTAAACATAACTTTCCAGTGTTGGCATATAGTCTTCATAGTAAGTACCAACACAGGTAGACTATTTTCCATTTTCAAACATGTTTCATTCTGTTCATTTTGTTCTCTATGAGAAATGCTCTTCCCTCCAACCCTTTCTGGAAGCCATCATTCAAAGCACATTTATTTTTATTTTTTGATGTGGACCATTTTAAAAGTGTTTATTGAATTTGTGACAATATTTCTTCTGTTTTATGTTTTGATTTTTCAGCCATGAGGCATGTGGGATCTCAGCTCCATGACCAAGGATTGAACCCCATACCTCCTACATTTGGAGGCAAAGTATTAACCACTGGACAGCATGGAAGTCCCCCAAACACATTTTAAATGTTCCTATTGGACTTCCCTGATGGTCCAGTGGTTAAGAATCTGCCTACCAATGCAGGGGACATGGGATCGATCCCTGGTCCAGGAAGACCCCACATGCTATGGGGCAACTACGCCTGTGCGCCACAACTGTTAACCCTGTGTTCTTAGAGCCCGCACATCACAACAAAGAGTAGCCCCTGTTTACCAAAGAAAGAAAGCCCATAAGCAGCAATGAAGACCCAGCATAGCCAAAAATAAATAAATAGAAAAGTAATTTAAATATTCCCTTTTCCATGAAGTCTTTCTGGTCTGTCAGTGTGTTTTCTTCTACTTAAAATCATCATAGTTCTTTAAGAATTTTTTTAATTAAAAAAATTATTTTCTAGCATTCTCTATTATTGCCTTTTTAATATCAAGAGCACTAAATTTCTTATCCTTCTTATTAAAATAGAACTCCCTCCCTCCAGCAGTGTCCCACAATGCATAGTCCACACCAATCTGCTGAAATGAGCTCCTGACTTTTTCCTTTCCTCAGTGTGTCCACTGGATTAATATTTTAAACTTGCCATGATGGGAACATTCAGCGGCAGGAAAAGAGTGTGGAAGTGAGAGCAATTTTGAGGACATTGTTGGAGGCTCTGGTTCTCCATGCCCTCACAGGGATCAGTGGACAGGGGGGTGAGAGACAAAAGCCGCAGGACGTGGCAGCTCAAAGACGACCTCATTTCCCCTATTTTCTAGGACCCTGCTGTCAGGGGAGGCTATGTGGGTCATGGCCTCTTTCATGAGCCCATTAACTCTTTACAGGGGACAAACTCAACTGAGTAATAGCGCGCTTGTTTAAGAATCCATATACATATTCATGAGGAAAACGCCAGTTTTCTGGTACCAACGCCCACGACAGGCCTATATAAGGTCTAGGGAAGAAGGGAGGTTTCAAACTGGAGCAAATCCAACCGTGGACAAAGCAACAGTCTTGGCCATGACTTCCATCAGCTGCTGTTCTCTCCTCAGCGGGCCGCTCTCACAGGCCGGGGCCGCCCCCCTGGGCCTCTCGGCCACCCTGGCACATGCCAGCAGAGTCCGAGTGGGCACAACCTCTCTGGGTCGACCCAGCCTCTGTCTGCCCCACAGCTGCAACGCTGCCTGCCCCCTGCCGGGCACCTGCGACATTCCCGGCAACATCGGAATCTGCGGGACCTTCGGCGAAGGCTTCTTTAACAGCCACGAGAAGGAGACCATGCAGTTCTTGAATGACCGGCTGGCCAGCTACCTGGAGAAGGTGCGCGGGCTGGAGCGGGACAACGCGGAGCTGGAGAGCCGCATCCGAGAGCTGAGCAAATGCCCCGAGTCCACCGTGTGTCCGGACTATCAGAGCCACTTCCGCATCATCGAGGAGCTGCAGCAGAAGGTGAGGTTTGTGATGCTTCCCATCAGAGGTGGGCAAACAACCGTTCCTAGGTCAAAGTCAACCTCTTGTCTGACTTTGTAAATAAAGTTTTATTGGTACACAGCCATGCTCATTCACTGGGGTACGGTCTCTGGTTGCTTTTATCCTCCAATGGCAGAATCCAGTAGTTGTGATAGAGATTCATGGTCTGCAAAGCCTGAAAGATTAACTGTCTGGATCTTTTACAGAAAAAGATGACTGACCTTTGCACTAAATGTTCAGGGCCTGGATTGATGGTGGAATCAGCTGTAGCTGATTTTTTTTTTAATTGAAGTGTAGTTGACTTACAATGCTCTGTTAATTTCTGCTGTACAGTAAAGTGATTCAGTTATACATATGTATATATACTTTTTAATATTCTTAAAATTTTTTTTTGATGTGGATCATTTTTAAAAGCCTTGAAATGTTACAGTACTGTTTCTGTTATTTTTAAAATGTTTTTTTAATATAAATTTATTTATTTTAATTGGAGGTTGTTAATGTTTTGGTTTTTTGATTGCAAGGCATGTGGGCTCTTAGCTCCCCCACCAGGGAACAAATCTGCACCCCCTGCAGAAATCTTAACCAGAGGAGCACCAGGGTAGTCCCTATATTCTTTTCAATATTCTTTTCCATTATGGTTTATCCCAGGATATTGAGTATAGTTCCCTGTACTGTACAGTTTGTTTATCCAGTCTTTGCATAATAGTTTGCACCTGCTAACCCCAGACTTGGGGGAAAGAGATTCTCTTGAGTGAAGGTGAATGTGAAATTGTAAAGGATAAGATGCAGCATTTGATTCTCTGGGATTCTGAGTTTATGCTAACTTAGTTTTAGTACTTACAACTCCTCAATTGTAGTTGCAAAAACAGTGCAAGTTAAGTTCTGGTGCAGTTAAAGGGGTCAGGGATATATGTTCTAATGTCCTTTAAGAGCCAGTGTATTCAGTAGCATTGGTCTCTTATGTATATCTGCTCTCCTCTTCAATTATAAATGGAATGCTTCTGTAGAGCTTACTTAGATTTGGCGACAGAAAGACAAAGAATGTCAGCATAAGGGCCATGGAGCTATGGCTAGATTCAGAGAAGAACTTTGAGGAGGTTGACCAACCAGTGGTAGAGACAACTTATTAAGACTGGATCCTACCTTAAGTGTAAGTTGGTATAGGCACTATGGAAAATAGTATGAAGATTCCCAGAAAACTAATTCTAACAGAATAGAATTAGGATAATAGAATTATCATATGATCCAGTAATTCCATTCCTGGGAATATACCCAGACAAAAATATAATTCAGGATCAGAAAGATACATGCACCCCAATGTTCTTAGCAGCACTATTTATAATATCCAAAACATGGAAACAATCTAAATGGCTATCAACAGATGAATGGATAAAGAAGATGTGGTACATATACAAAATGGAATATTACTTAGCCATAAAAGGAATGAAATAATGTCATTCCCAGCAACATGGTTACAACTAGAGATTATTACACTAAGTGAAGTAAGTCAGAAAAAGACAAATTCCATATCATATCACTTATATGTGGAATCTAAAATATGGCAAAATGAACCTATCTACAAAACAGAAATAGGCTCACAGACAGAGAGAGCAGACTAGTGGTTGTCAAGGGAATGGCGGGAAGGGAGAGGGATGGACTAAAAGTTTGGGGCTGGTAATGACAAACCATTACATTGAGAATGGATAAACAACAAGGTTCTAATATATGGCACAGGGAACTATATTCAATATCTGGTGATAAACCATAATGGAAAAGAATATAAAAAAGAATGTGCATATATGTATAACTGAGTCATTTTGCTGTATAGCAGAGTCTGGCACCACATTGTAAATCAACTATACTTCAAGGAAAAAAAAAAGGATGGATCAGAAAGATACATAAACCCCAAAAAAGAATGGATCCCATCTTACCTGAAACTTTCATAACCAGCCCATTGTTCTGTGGCCTAGATTCCAGCTCTTCTTGTTTATATCAGATTAAGCCTCAGATCTGGCAAAATGATAAGTCTTAGCTATGTGTTTGCTTAGCAGTTTGCTACCATCTCCCACCTCTTGCTTCCTTTGGCTCTATGCCTTCCCCCTTTGCCATGCATCCTCCTGCGTGTGCCCCTTCCATGCCATACCAGCATTGCTCACATGTTTGGGAGTTTGTGTTGTCAAGGCAATGTTGTAGATTGAACCTGGCCAATGGCCCTTCTTTTGACTGAGGCCATAGGTGACTTTGGGAATAAGTGAACCCCTGAGTGTACTTTCTCTCCTCAGATCCTGTGCGTCAAATCTGAGAACAACAAGCTGGTCGTGCAAATAGACAATGCCAAACTAGCTGCAGATGACTTCAGGACCAAGTGAGTTGGGGTAGCACACTTGGGGGAGGATCCAGATGCCTACCTTGATGCCTCTCTGGTGATGCACCTGGCATCAGAGATGCCATCGACCAAGATCCCAAACCAACAGTTACAGCTGACATAAACAGAGGGCATTAAGTTCAAGGTCTTGAGAAAACACCCCTGGTCCCCTGCAATTGTTTAGCCTTTATAGTTTATAGTGTGATTTGAAACAGTTCCTCCACTTGATTCTATATAAGAAGACCCTGGTGAGGTGGGCAGGGCAGTGCTGGCATCTGCTTTCTGAGGACATGGGCCCCAGAGCCCTGAGGGGACTTGCCAACTGGAAGTCACATGGCTGTTGAGCAGTAGAACCAGAACTCGCCCCCTCATTTCCTATCCCAGGTCATTTCGTAAGAAATTCTGCTGCCTTGGTAAAAGATGTATCTCTGCAATGCAGCTCCACCAGTTTGTGAGCACTAGTAATTCATGATAGAAATCGGGAGCCTGGAGCCATGTGGAGGTCAGAGGGTTTACATTCCCTGAGAGGGTCCAGCGGGGCAGCAGGAAGGACATTGCATTCTATTGTCTTTCTTCTGGGCACTGTGGACGCCTCACTCCCCCAGGGTGAAGGAAGCTTCTTCCCATCCTGGCGGTTTGGCACCTAATCTGGGACAGAGTCCAGGGTCCATCTCAGTCGGGGGGCATGGAAGATGAGGGTCTACTCTGCCGCTTCCCCTTTGGCCATCCGCCCTCGAGGGCGGCACTGTCCGCGGGCCACGCTGGTATCCTCAGGACCGGCCGCTCTGCCTGGTTGTCCAGGCTGGACAGCAGACAGAAGGCCAGCGAGTTACCCTGTGGGTTGTGTCCCATGGGCCCTCTTCTCTTTAACCTCAATCCCTGTGTCTGCTCTGGTGAAGGTTCCAGACGGAGCACTCCCTCCGCCAGCTGGTGGAAGCTGATGTCTGCGGGATGCGCAGGGCGCTGGATGACCTCACACTTGCCAAGGCTGACCTGGAGGCCCAGGTGGAGTCCCGGAAGGAGGAGCTGCTCTGCCTCAAGAAGAACCACGAGCAGGTGCAGGAGCCCTTTTGGTGGCACACGGAGATGTCCTGGGGTGAATTCAGACTTCTTCGGAGGAAGCAATGAGGCTCTTCCTGGTTGTGCCTTGTGGTTAAGCCTCAAAGGGGATTTCTGGCTTTCACAGGGAGCCCACCCACTAAATGGCTTTGGAAACTACCACACTAATGCAGACAGTGCCTCATCCTCAGAGGAGTGCAGGGAAATCACTGGAGCGAATGGAAAGTGGGAGGTGAGGCTCTGAGTGGAGGGCAGCAGGAGCCCCACCAATGGGATGTCCTTCTATGTCCATAGGAAGTCCACACTCTGAAGTGTCAGCTGGGAGATAAGCTCAAGATTGAGCTGGACATGGAGCCCACCGTGGACCTGGGCAGGGTGCTGGAGGAGATGCGGGGCCAGTACGAGGCTGTGGTGGAGACCAACCTCCGTGACGTGGAGCAGTGGTTCCAAACTCAGGTGAGGGTGGTGCTGCAGAGCAGGGAGGGACCCGGCTGCATCTGGCCAGGGAGGGGAGCGGTCACTTCTCTGTGTGCTTGTGCTACAGTCTGAAGGCATCAGCCTGCAGGCCATGTCCTGCTCAGAGGAGCTGCTGTGCTGCCAGTCAGAGATCCTGGAGCTTCGACGCACAGTGAACACCCTGGAGGTGGAGCTGCAGGCTCAGCACACGCTGGTGAGTTCCTCTGGGAGCGTGGAAGACTCAGGTGGGCTCCCGCTTCTCATGGGCAGTCCCCAGGTTCAGTACATGCCTCACTTAGATATCATCCAAGGACCCAGCTTTAGCCTTGACTTCTTTACCTTTGGGCTTCCCTGATGGCTCAGTTGGTAAAGAATCCGCCTGCACTGCAGGAGACCCCAGTTCGATCCCTGGGTCGGGAAGATCCACTGGAGAAGAGAATTGGCTACCCACTCCAGTATTCTTGGGCTTCCCTTGTGGCTCAGCTGGTAAAGAATCTGCCCGCAATGTGGGAGACCTGGGTTCATTCCCTGGGTTGGGAAGATCCCCTGGAGAAGGGAAAGCCTAGCCACTCCAGTATTCTGGCCTGGAGAATTCCATGGACTGTATAGTCCATGGGGTTGCAAAGAGTTGGACACAACTGAGTGACTTTCACTTTCACTTTCTTTGCCTTTGCAAGAACTCTCTAGTGTGTGTGGATGCTGAGGAAATGAACATTCATGCAGTGAGGGAGGTTCTGCAAACTTCTTCTAAGGTCTATGATGAAGATCCACAGCGTGTTGTTAGTTGTTGCTGCTGAGGACTTGCTCTTTGAGCCTGATGACGGCTTGGGGTGTCATGGTCGGAAGGGGTTGAGTACAGGGTCTGTGACTTTTAACCTCTTGCCCTCTTTCTTTGGTATTGCAGAAGGACTGTCTGCAGAACTCGCTGTGTGAATCTGAGGCCCGCTTCGGCACCGAGCTGGCCCAGATGCAGAGCCTCATCAGCAACGTAGAGGAGCAGCTGTCTGAGATCCGGGCTGATCTGGAGCGGCAGAACCAGGAGTACCAGGTGCTGCTGGACGTCAAGGCCCGGCTGGAGGGTGAGATTGCCACATACCGGAACCTTCTGGAAAAGGAGGACTGCAAGTATGTAGCCTGATGTTGCTTATATCAATATCATGTGTAAAAGCAGAGACCTCTTATTGGGAATGAACTAAAAGGAGGGAGTGGTATTGCAGATTCTACCTCTGAGGACAGACTTGCTTCCCAGTAAGCCTGGTGCTGCTTGGACATGAGGAAGGTGTGTAAGAATTCTGAAACTCATGCCATCCATGTTACGCTTCCATGTGCTAGTCAATCCCACCAGGGCTAACGTACTGAGGGTTCAGTACATTTAGGTTTTGCTAAATTCCTTCTGGAATATTCCAGGAGCGTCACTTTCAGCATTTAAAAATATTGCATGGAGCACTGGTACCTATTCTCTCATTGTTAGTTTCTCAATAGGACTGTGACATGGGTGGGCAGATGGTGTACCCCTATAAGCAGGCAGGAGCAGGAGCAGGGCTGTGTTTATAAATGCTTTGTTGCTGTTTCATCATTAAGTTGTGTCTGACTTTCTGTGACCCCATGGACTGTAGCCCACCAGGCTCCTGGGGTTCTGGGTTCTGGGGTTCTCTAGACAAGAATACTGGAGTGGGTAGCCATTTCCTTCTCCAGGGGATCTTCCCGACCCAGGAATTGAACGCGAATCTTCTGGGTCTCCTGTGTCCGCAGGTGGATTCTTTACTGCTGAGCCACCTGGGAAGCCCCTAGGGGCTGTGTTTAAATTGAGAGAGTGGCTGGCCTTGGCCTGTTCCTGCTCCACCTGCTTTCTGCCTTTCTCTTAGCTGTGTTCCTTTCCTGGTGGGAGAGAACACTGACTTTGCACAAGGCGCTCTGAGCTCTGGCTGCAGCCTCACTGAGAACTCGGAACAGTCCCTCCCCTTTCTAGGCTTAGAGGGACCTGTATGGCCTAAGCTCCGCTTTGCTCTTCCAATTCTTTTTTAATTTATTTGGCTGCACCAGGTCTTAGTTGCAGCACGTAGGATCTTCAGTCTTTGTTGTGACATGCAGGATCTTCAAGCTGTGGCATGTGGGATCTGTCACTGTGGCATGAGGACTCTTAGCTGAGGCATGTGGGATCCAGTTCCCCGACCAGGGATCGAACCCAGGCCCCTTGCACTGGGAGTATGGAGTCTCAGCTACTGAACCACAAGAGAAGTCCCCTGCTCTTCCAGTTCTAGAGTGCCTATTTATTTTGGACTTTCATGCACTTCTCATTCATTGTCGTCATTCAGTCTCTCAGTCGTGTCCACCTCTTTGTGACCCCATGGATCATAGCACACCAGGCCTCTCTGTCCCTCCCCATCTCTTAAAGTTTGCCCAAGTTCATGTCCATTGCATTGGTGATGCCATCCAGCCATCTCATCCTCTGACGCCCTCTTCTCCTTCTGTCCTCAATCTTTCCCAGCAGCAGGGACTTCTCCAATGGTCAGCTGTTTGCATCAGGTGACCAAAATACTGGAGTTTCAGATTCAGCATCAGTCCTTCCAATGAGGATTCAGGGTTGATTTCCCTTAAGATTGACTGGTTTGATCTCCTTGCTGTCCAAGGGACTCTCAAGAGTCTTCCCCAGCACCACAGTTCATGCCAATGTTTAAACACTTTCTTTTTTTTTCTCTCTCTACAGGCTCCCCTGCAACCCGTGTGCAACCCCAGTCTCCAGCACCTGTGTGGGCCCTTCAGCCTGTACCTCCTGCTCTCCCTGCCTTTCTGGGCCTTCTGGGTCCTGCTCATCACCTTGATGCTGAATTACTCCCCACCTGGAGGAGCCAGAAAATGGCAAACTCCTGTAGTCCCTTGGCTCCATCCCCCAGACCTGCCACCCCAGGCCTTTCTGCCCCAGTCAGCCTAGGGGGAGACTGAAGGCAGGAAGAGCTTCTCTACTGATGGGCTTTCTGGTCCAGCTGCTCAGCCCTGGCCCTTGGATTTGTCCTTCCTCCTTTCAGAGTGTCCTGACTGCTCTTTCTCTCTTCTGCTGCCTCCTGGTCTTTCAGACCTTGCTTTTAATTTGCTAATAAACTTCATTTCTGCAGCATAAGGAGCCCAGTGCCTGCGGGTCTGTTCCTTCATCCTGTGCTGAGTGATGCTGAGAGTGATGCTGTGGACCTCCCTGAGCCAGTCATTCATGTAGAAACAGAGATTGTGGTTTACTCACCAGGGTGGTTCTGGGAGAGGGCAAAGCCATTGAGGACTGTGGCTAAAATACGAAAGTTCAGCAAAATAGCACAGGTGAGAAATACCTAGCTCTTGACCTGATCAAGCCTGATCACAGAGCCAAATTGCAGAGCTCTAAACATACAGACTAAATAACACCCCCCACACCCCCACTTTTTATCTGGATGAAGCCAGCTGGTCCTTGAGCAAAGGGAAAACTCAGGTCAGAGGTTCTGCTGGCCCCTCCAGAATACTTTCCTTGAAGTAAGTTTTTGTGATCACATGCTCATTATGAGCAAGGCATCGTCCTGGGGCTTTATAAACACTGGGACACAGGGTCCTACAAAAACCCTGCAAAGGAGTGGCTGTTACCATTTTTAGCTGGGGGGCTGAATCCAGGCTTGAAGCTCAGTTTCTTTGAACTATATCCAAAGTCCATACTTTGGAAGCTTTGAAGAGGCAAAAATTAAATATGAGAAAATTTTGGACAGTAGTTCTAAAATTGTGGTCCTCCAATCAGTAATACCAGCATCATATGAGAACTTAGTGGAAATGCATCTTCTTGGGCCCCACCCCCAGGCTTTCTGAATAAGCAGTCTGTTTCATTGAGCCTTCCAGTTGATTCTATATGCATAATCAAGTTTAAGAACCACTGTTAGGGGGTTTATTTGGGAAGTGAGATCACTGCAGAAGGAATGGGCCTTAATCTCCTGATCTCATGGATGAGGAACTCTTGATCCCATTGAGTTAGTGGTGAACATGTTAAGCAATGGTAATTGCTGAGCTGGTCACTATATCAATCTACAAAAGGCCAAACTCACCCACCCAAGCTCCCTTGCAGGCTCCATTGGCAAGTCCTTCTGGCTGCCAAGCTTGGAACTCCACTCAATAGACACATGAACCAGAAGCTCCGTATTTCGGCAGCGATGGCTAAAAAGAGCATGTCTCCAGAAAGTAGCATCAGAACTGGCCAAGTAGTAAGTAGTGAGTTCACTAGAAGCATTCAAAGAGGGCTTTTATAACCACGTGGTGAAGACATTGAGGAAGTCACTCAGGTATCTGATGGAGCTGGATAAGATGGCTGTAGAGGGTCTTCTAGCCCCTCAAATTGACGACTTTCTGCTTTCTAGGTCTTATTAATCAGTGAAACTACAAGCAGAGCCAATACACTGAATCCAGCAGCTGGTTCTTGTCTTCCCTCTCCACTCCTTGAACTCTCTGAATCAGAGTAGCTTGCTGAGAAATTTACAAAGTCTAGCCCATCCTCTGCGGGAGTGACCACAGTCCCAAGTCTCAGGGATGGAGAGGTTTTAAGTCAGAACCTGGCTGCTGTGCCTCCAACTGCTCTCAAGCCTGGACACCTACCTGTTGGCCACTCTCTCTGTGGACAGGATTGATTTGCTTGGGAGCCATCAGGACTTGCATCGTAGGAAGCTCTGGAAGGTCAGAGGCTGTTCAGCCTCCCCTCTCCTCCCCTCCCCTGTGCCTCTGCTCTTCTCCCAAGTGTAGAGCTGTGTGGGCACAGGCGATGCATCCCTGGGACACATATCCAAGAGTGGGTCCCAATAAGAAAGAGCAATCTCAATCAGTCTTAATTTAGCTCCCCAGCCCAAACACCTTTGCTTCTTCCTTTGTACTTAAATAGCTCCTTTCATCCAACAAGTTCAAAGCCATTTAACAAAATAAAGCCACTTACTCTCACACCATGAGAGAGGAGGGAAGCATTCTTCCCATGTAAGGAGAAGGAGAGGAGGTGAGTCATTCAGTGGTGGAGAGATTCTTCTGGTGACATGAAATGAGTCAGTGGGGCCTCAAGGTGACTGACCTGTGTTTCTTAAGTTCATATACAATGCCTTGTCATCTATAATTAAAATATTAGCTTTGATGAGACATTGTGTGTGTGTGTGTGTGCCTGTGTGTGAATGTGTGAAGTGGTTTGGGAAGAAATGCTGGGTAAAGGAGATAATTATGCTTGGGAAGGTGTGAAGAGCTTCCCTGGAAACCAAACAATCCATTATTACCATCATCACTACCATCACCACCACCACAATTATCTTTTTCATCATCATCACCATCACCATCATCACCATCGCTACCATCATCATCATTATTACATATCTTCATCATTATCATCATCACTGATGCTTACACTCACTGAGCTCTTACTAATTAGCCAGGCACTAATTTAAGTTAGGGATAAGTTTACATACATACACTCATTTAACCCTATAGCAATCCTATGAGGCCAATATTATTGTTATCCCCATTTTGCAGATGAGGAACCAAAGCTCAGAAAGGCTAAATAACATGCCCAAGGACACACAGCTACTCAGTGGGGGAAGCCAGGGTTCCGATCCAGGTAGTCTGCCTCCAGCAACTGTTCTTTCAACCAGTGTGCTGTACAAAGGCCCAGTCTCAGACTGTGTCCGCAGGACAACAGAACTGTAATCACACCAATGTTTTGATTTGTTTTCCTTAAAGGGAATAAGACACTGTTCATGCTTGAGGATTCTTTCATATCTGAGAATTTATGCCATAAAATGAAAATAGCATGAGGAGCCTGGCGATTTTGATGGTGGGAAATCACCAAAGAAGGCCAGTCGCTCTCCGCCATGACTATGACTAGGACCACGTTGTCCATTGAGGTAGAGAAGGAGAAGAGTAGAACCCTGTATGTATGTTCATCATTTTACCATTTCCAAAGTGCTTTCATATCTGTTATCCAACTTGAGCCCCCAACCCCAAACCCTGAGAGAGACAGAACAGGTTCCACACTCTGCATTTTGCAGTGGAAGAAGTTCAAAGTCAGGGACTCACTCAAGTCTAAGTCTTCTCATTCCTGGCGCATTACCCTGAACCAAACTGCCAAGCATTTTACTGGAGGCACCTCTGGATAAAACTTTGGATTTAGACACTCTCCAAGGCTGGGGGTTGGTTAGATGGTTGGATGGCATCACCGGCTGAATGGACTTGAGTTTAAGCAAGCTCCAGGAGATGGTGAAGGACAGGGAAGCCTGCTGTGCTGCAGTCCATGGGGTCACAAAGAGTCAGATATGACTGAGTGACTGAACAACAGCAATAAGTCTGGGAGGAGATGGTTGAGATGGATTTTGCAGGGTCTGGGAATCCCCCAAAGCATAATCTTCCCAGTGCATCCTCTCACCCTGCAATGTCCTCCCTGCCCACCACACTGCAGGCTGAGTCTCCTGGCCTCCTTCAGCTGAGGCTCCCCCTTTAGGCTAGTTTTTGTACCCACACTTCTCTTGCCTTCCTTCCCCTTTCCTCCCCCAGCTTGTCAGACATCCTAAACATATGGTTCGTTCATTCACATTAGCTTCAAGGCTCTCTGCCAAGAGGTTTCCACCACCAGTATCTCTCTCTGATTCTGAGGGTGGCCACTGTGTCCACCTACCAGCAGGGTCACCCATCACTTCCATTTCTCCCTACTAATATCGTTCCCTTTTCTAGAAGGAGGAAGCTCTTACACTTGCTTGACTCAGCATTGCCTCTTTTCTATCTTCTGTCCCATGCCCCATCCTTTGAAGCCTCTTTCACCTGCTTTGAAATTCATCTCAATGACCACAGATCCTACAGGGATGCTGCAGAAACACCAAGCAACGAGAACCAATGTTAAAATAAAACCCCTCATTACCAGGCCTGGTTGAAGAAAAGATTCTTAAAGGGATTAGGGTTCTAGTGAGATCAGTTGTTTGAAGCCAACCTCTCAATCACCTAGAGAGTAGAGTCACCAATAAATCTCCTTTAGGGGACAAAGAGATAATCTGAAATGGCTACATCCTTCACCTCCTGGCTGAGAATCATGAACTGGGTTGAAATGGGCTAACTGGAGTTGGGGGCAGGAACAAGTGTGGGAAAAGAGAGAGGGGGAAGGAAGGAATTGGTTTTTTTTTTTGGGAGGGGAGGTGAAGGGCTCAATTATATTACTGTACATTAGAGTTATAGACTTGACTGCCTGCTCAGCGGGACTGAGAGCACATCATTTGCCTGTCCCTCACAAGTATCCCCCTCCCCACCCACCCTGGCTCTCAACCCCCCATCCCACAGTTCTGGGACTATGCCAGGCACTTGGTAGAAGTTCAAAAAGTGATTACTGCCCTTAATGTGATATATACAGTTTTCTAAATCCATTAAATACAAATAAATTTCCAAATGTCCATATACCTTTAAAATATCTCCTGTCTTCCTCTTCTGTCGTTTCTCATATATTTGGGGGACCCATGTTGGTTTGAGTTGTTCATAAAAAGATAATTTGCTTCAGGAACTGTGATTATTCTGTTTCAATTTCATCCCATGTCCAGCATGGAGAAGCTGCTCTTTAAATGTGCTTTGAAAAAACTTAACTAAGTAAAATTGTGGGTTTGATAGTCCTGGACTGCTCAGTTTCTCTCTGAGTGAATAAACTCTGCAAGTACTTCAATTAGGAGATCAAGAGAGTACATAAAATCTACTCCTAATCTGTGTGAGACTATGGAGACCTTATAATCTTGGAGTCCCATGAAATTGTTAGTTGCTCAGTCATATCCAACTCTTTGCAACCCCATGGACTGTAGCCCACCAAGCTGTCCACAGAATTCTCCAGGAAAAAATACTGAAGTGGGTAGCAATTCCCTTCTCCAGGGTATCTTCCTAGTCCAGGGATCAAACCCAGGTCTCCTGCATTGCAGGCAGATTCTTTACTGTCTGATCTACCAGGGAAGCCCCTGGAGTCCCATCTTTCCCACTAATTCAAGAAGTAAATTCACATAAGCCTATTAATATTTTGAAATCATTGCAAGAAAGAAGCTAAATTTAAAAGGGATGGTAGCATTATTGTTTACTTACCAGCTCTCTGTCCACTGTCTCTCTCCTGAATTCTTGTGCCATTTCACCTTCTGCAGGGAAAAAAGGAATCTATAGGAGAAGCCAGCAGGTAACAGGTGTAACCTGTTCTTTGCTGCATCTTCTCTGTGGTTGCCGATTGACTGTGCCCTGAAGATGTACAGGTGTGACTACCCCAGCTCCTTTCTTCCTTTCTCTTCTACACACTCCTGTCATTCAGGAACAGGTAGCAGGGCCCCCTTTGACATTTTGCAGCCTGGATGTAGACAACGGTGCATTTCTCAGCCATGAACAAATCTCAGACGGGATCATGGAGTTGATGCTCTCTGGTCTGGACATCTTGGAACAATGCCACTTCTGTCTGAGGCCTCAAAAACTATGGTCCCATGTCTGTAGATCTCTTCTGAGTCTCCGTTTACATCTCTCAGGACACTCATCAGGGTGGACCACCTTCTGTACCTTCATTTAGGTTATCTTGGTTACTTCTCATCTTGCCCTCCTCCAGGTTCCCTCACTTGAAGACGGGTGGCTTCGTCTGATCAACGTGACCCGTTGTGGTTCAGAGGATTCTTTGCAGGTTCCCTCCTTGCCTCTTCTTTGCATTCTTATCTTTCTTATTAAACACATCTCTCCCTGCTTCCCTCTTTTCCCATTTCTTGGTTCTTTCTGCATTGCATGCAAGGTTTGTCCGCTTTTGTGTCCCAATCCTTGAATCTTCTCATACTTAGAACCTAAACATTCTCCTTTGCTTAAAGCCTCCATGGTGCTACACTGGCCAATCAGTAGATAAGACCAAAGAGCTTGAAGGATGTTGCTGGAATTTAGTTTGAGCTCCCTGGGTGGGGAGGAAGGCAGGATTGTGGTGCCTTGCTGGAAAGCCAGTGCTTTGGAGCAGGCTGACAAGAGTTGGGAAGCAGGCTTGTGCTGTCCCTAGGAGCAAATGTCCATCAGTCTGATTCACAGGGCTTTCCATTTGTCCCAAGCCTGGATGAAAGAGACAGGAGCTCCTGGCCTTGAGTCTTTCCTCTGGGAAGTCTCAGTGATGCTTGCCTTAGGACCGACCTATTTCTCCCCTTTTAATTGCCTTGGAGGAAAACAAAGAGATTTTGATTTTATTATAAGTCTGGAGCTTTTGGTCAATAGTAAGTGGCGATAATGGCCTTGGAGAGGGTAGATGAAGGATCTTTCATCTGAGACAAAGCAGAGTGCTGTGTGAATACCATCATGAAAGCTTGCTGAGGGGAAGGACTTCAATAAGCTGTCAATAAAACTGCCTCTGGAGGGCAGCCAAAACCACAGCAGAGGCTGGGGCGCTGCTCCCCAAAGGGCAGGTGGTACCTGGTGATGCAACATCTATATGTTCAGAACTTTGGTCACCCCTTCCTCAGACCTTCTAGTGCCTTCAGTGACTCCAAGATTGTCTTGCAAAATCCCCTTTAGCCGTGTTTCCTCCTTTTCTCTCCTGGGTACCCAGGTCCTTGGATTCAATGACATGACTATGGAGCCCTCTCCCTTGGCACCTTTCAACCTTTGGTTCTTAAATCAGGTAGCAGGTGACCCAGTAAGGCTGATGGTGGGAGCCTGGGACAGGGTATGATGCATCTTCCTGGAGTGACAATTATACTTGGAGAATTGGGCAAAACGTTAGAAGTTCTAACTGGAAATTTAAAACCATTTTCTGTTAAAGCCAACATGCAATTCTGATGCTTGAGGGGGCTCCTTTGGACTATCTCCTAGACTTACCACTCACTCTATTCTAACATGATGGCTAGGTACCTCACTGGAAAAGTTTTGCAAGCCTAGCCAAATTCCTTTCTCACACCTGCCTCCAGAGGTGAGCTGAAGTAGCTCAGTCGTGTCCGACTCTTTGCGACCCTGTGGACTGTAACCTACTAGGCTTCTCCGTCCATGGGATTCTCCAGGCAAGAATACTGGAGTGGATTGCCATTTCCTTCTCCAGGGGATCTTCCTGACCCAGGGATCGAACCCAGGTCTCCCACATTGGAGGCAGACGCTTTAACCTCTGAGCCACCAGGGAAGCCGAGACTCCCTTAATTTTAATGCATTTATATGGATTTCTCAGCTTGCATTTTCTCAGCCTTCTTTCTAAATGATCTCTTCTTCCAGAATCTTCCTTGTTCTAATTCTCAAACTAATTATCAAAGCCTCTATCTTTAAAATTCCTCTACAGTCCTTTTTTCTTTTGCCACACCTCGAAACATATGATTTTAGTTCCCTGACCATGGATCGAACCCATGGCCCCTGTGATGGAAATGTGACATCTTAACCACTGGACCACCAGGGGAGTCCCTTCTCTACAGACTTTTTTTTTAAATTTAAATTTCAGATAAACATCAAATAACTTTTTTTCTTCTTCTTTTTAAATATAAATTTATTTATTTTAATTGGAGGCTAGTTTACAATATTGTATTGGTTTTGCCATATATCAACATGCATCCACCACGGGTGTACACGTGTTCCCCATCCTGAAGCCCCCTCCCACCTCCATCCTCATACCATCCCTCTGGGTCATCCCAGTGCACCAGCCCCAAGCATCCTGTATCCTGCATCAAACCTGGACTGGCAATTCATTTCATATATGATATTATACATGTTTCAATACCATTCTCCCAAATCATCCCACCCTCTCCCTGTCCCACAAAGTCCAAAAGACTGTTCTATACATCTGTGTCTCTTTTGCTGTCTCACATATAGGGTTATCATTACCATCTTTCTAAATTCCATATATATGCATTAGTATACTGTATTGGTGTTTTTCTTTCTACAGACCTTTTTAAATTTTATTTTTTAAATTAATTAAAATTTATTACTTTTTTAAAATTTATTTTTTTAAATTGGAGGAAAATTGCTTTATGATGTTATATTAGTTTCTGCTGTACAGCAAAGTGAATCAGTTATGCACATATATATATCTGGGTTTCCCCAGTGGCTCAACTGTAAAGAATCTGCCTGCAATGTGGGAGATTTGGGTTTGATCCCTGGTTGGGAAGATCTCCTGAAGGAGGGCAAGTCTACCCACCCCAGTGTTCTTGCCAGGTGAATCCCATGGACAGAGGAGCCTGGTAGGCTACAGTCCCTAGGGTCGCAAAGAGGTGGACACTACTGAAGTGACTGAGCATGCCTGCACACATACATATATCCACTCTTTTTTAGATTCTTTTCCTTTTACAGTCCTTTTGAGTGATAGGCAGGTGTCATTGCACAAATAGCTATCCATCCTTCTTGGCTGTGGCCCGAGTCGATTCTTATCCACCTCGAGTCTTCTAAGGCTTGGACTCTACATCATTGAAGGATTCTGTATCATTGAAGGATTCTATCTTAAAGCAGATGGAAAGGGAACACACTTCTGACTTAATGCAACTTGTTCCTTGATTCAATTCTAGTCCCTCCCTGGAAATGCCAGATGGGCCAGGAGGTGAATTTGATCATGGTTTTACCAGATCACGTAACACAAAAGAATGTCATTGGATGGACTACCTCCCAATTAACAAGGGCAGATCCTTGGGCTAGACCGTGTGGCTTCTTTGAAGGTCTACCGCAGGACAATGATTTCATGGGTGCACAGCCTGAAGAGCAGTCTTGACTTAACAAGAAGCCAAGTAAAAAAATTTATGGGACAAGGGACTCTTCTGAGGAAGGCCAATAACAGATTGAAGGGAAGGGCATTTGAAAAGCAGTGACAAAATAAAAAGAAAAAAGACATTACATACTGTGTCCACACCCTCTGGGGATGGGGTATAAATGCTCCACAGAGGCAGAAGGCTCACAAGCTCCTTGGAGAACTTGGACTCTGTGTTCAGTCGGGAACCTCACTCCCTCCAGCACCATGTCTTACAACTGCTGCCTGCCCAACCTGAGCTTCCGCTCCAGCTGCTCCTCCCGGCCCTGCGTGCCTCCCAGCTGCTGTGGCACCACCCTGCCCGGGGCCTGCAACATCCCCGCCAACGTGGGCAGCTGCAACTGGTTTTGCGAGGGCTCCTTCAACGGCAACGAGAAGGAGACCATGCAGTTCCTGAACGACCGGCTGGCCAGCTACCTGGAGAAGGTGCGGCAGCTGGAGCGGGAGAACGCGGAGCTGGAGAGCCGCATTCTGGAGCGGAGCCAGCAGCAGGAGCCCCTCGTGTGCCCCAACTACCAGTCCTACTTCCGGACCATCGAGGAGCTCCAGCAGAAGGTGAGAGGCCTTGCTGTCATCTCTCAGCACAGGGAGTATCCCAGGATTCTCAATCTGGGGGAGAGAACTGTGCTTCTTGCATCTAGGCCATCTTGATTCTTGCTTCCTCCTTTTACCTTCAAAATGGCTTTTTAAGCATTTTTAAAGAAGTTAATGATTTCATAGTTATTTTCAGTCCTCACCCAGAAACCTCTCATTCCCCAGATCCTGTGTGCCAAGTCAGAGAATGCCAGACTGGTGGTGCAGATTGATAATGCCAAGCTGGCTGCAGATGACTTCAGGACCAAGTAAGTCCTGAACAGATTTCGCATGGGTGCCCGCTCCTTCTGTTCAGTCTCTAGTGAAAGAAGAGGGTTTCCCATGGCTGACTGAACAGTAGTCAATCCATCAATCATGAAGGATTCTGCAGAGGATTGGGGGGACCAAACAAAGGAGTCACAGAAGTAGATGAGGACTCAAGTCAATTTTGGGATCAATATTGGGTCTTGACTGAGCCTCTAGCACCCTGCCTTTGTCTCCTGGGTCTACTCACTGCCAAAGGGGGAAAGCAAGGTGATTGGAGTTATCCAAGATCATTCCTGTGAGTCTTCAGGGTCTGCCAGTTACTGCTCTGACCCTCTCCTTGTGCAGGTATGAGACAGAGCTGGGCTTGCGGCAGCTGGTGGAGTCAGACATCAATGGCCTGCGTAGGATCCTGGATGAGCTGACCCTGTGCAAGTCTGACCTGGAGGCCCAGGTGGAGTCCCTGAAGGAGGAGCTGATCTGCCTCAAGAGCAACCATGAAGAGGTGAGACCAGAGATGAGAAATGAAGAAATCTGACTCAGCCTCAGGCCTAGGGCAGCTTTAGTTACTTGGGGTGGTAGAATCAGGGATAAGAATCTTTCAGATTTCTTTGAAAACACCAAAACTTCATGATGAAAGAAAACATTGCGAGATGAAACCTATCCATGTTCCTAGATAAGCTGTATCTTTCACTCAAAATTGGGGTATCACTTTCATTTCCCAGGGCACATCCCTGGGCTTGTGATTGGCTGCTGATTTGTAGAAGTCCCAGCACTGCTCTGATCATGCCGTTTGAAGCCATCTCTCTTCCCCAAAGCCAAAATATCAGTCTTGGTGAATCAAAGTCTCTATTCTTTCAAAGTCTTGATGAAAAATGATCCAGGGTTCCTTCTCTCTCCTGGGAGGGGTCATGACAATATCTTACTTGATGGAAAGAATGGTTTGATATACATACAATCTGAAATTATACAGCCAATTCTTTTTATTTATGGGGTTATCTGCAGCCAGCCTACAACCTGGGAAATTTGGGCATTTATACATCCTTGAATAGCCCCCAAGCAAACCCCTGGAAAAATTTCTTTTAAATCCAAGGATCATGACACAGTCATGGTGGGAAGGAGCTGAACACATGGAACACAGACCACTTTACCTTCTGCTGTCATAGCTGTTTCACTAGAAGTTCCTTTTCCAAAGAAATAGATGAATAGGATGTCAACAAGCAGTGCCATTTCTTAGGTTCCACTCTTCATTGAGGATAGTCACTCTTGCATTTTCTGCATCCACAGGAAGTCAACACCCTGCGGAGCCAGCTGGGAGACCGCCTCAATGTGGAGGTGGACGCCGCCCCCACTGTGGACCTCAACCGTGTGCTCAATGAGACCAGGGCTCAGTACGAGGCCTTGGTGGAGACCAACCGCAGGGACGTGGAGGAATGGTACATCAGGCAGGTGAGTATCTCGGCACATGGTCTCTCAGGACCCTCAGCCCCTTGGGGCCCTTCAGGCGGGGTCTGATCCTGTCCTCTGCCCTTCGGTGTTTCAGACTGAGGAGCTGAACAAGCAGGTGGTGTCCAGCTCAGAGCAGCTGCAGTCCTGCCAGGCGGAGATCATCGAGCTGAGACGCACGGTCAATGCCCTGGAGGTGGAGCTTCAGGCCCAGCACAACCTGGTGGGTATTGATGAGACTCCTGGTGAGGAGGGGAGGCTGGGGAGTCAGGGGCACTGGGATGCCCTCCGGACCACCCTCTGTGAACTCTTAGAGCTTGTGACTTGTTTGGAAGCGATGGAGAAGCCCCTGAAGGAGCAGCTCTGTGACTCTCCTCCCCTTCCCTCTGACAGAGAGACTCCCTGGAGAACACCCTGACGGAGACGGAGGCCCGCTACAGCTGCCAGCTGTCTCAGGTGCAGGGCCTGATCAGCAACGTGGAGTCCCAGCTGGCGGAGATCAGGAGTGACCTGGAGCGGCAGAACCAGGAGTACCAGGTGCTGCTGGACGTGCGGGCCCGGCTGGAGTGTGAGATCAACACGTACCGGGGGCTGCTGGACAGCGAGGACTGCAAGTGAGTACTGAGCAGGTGTTTGGTGAAGCCTTGCGCATATAGGCGTACTTCTTAGTTGGACTCCAGGCAAAGACTGCATACCTGGGAGAGGAAATTATGCCTTCACACCAGACATGCTCAAACAGAGCTCAGAAAGCAATGTGGTTAACATTAAAAAATAAAATGGCACGAATTGCTTGAGGGACAAACTGAAATTGTACAGCCAACTCTGCAGTCTACTGTGATGATATTGATATGTGATCAATGACATTTCTTACATTTTGTAATACCATACTGTGTAGAGGGTACATTTCTACATGTTACCTCATCTGCCGCTAGAACGAGGTCGACAGGATCAGTATTCTCATCATTCTGTGGGTGAAGGGATTGGGGCTTGAAGAATTTTAGTGACTTTTTCAAGGTCACCAGCTAGGGATGGACAGTGTTGGGAGCTGAGATCAGAGTTTCTGAGCATTGACAGTGAGCTTTGTATCAGGTGAGCCTGTGACCTTCTCTGTTATAGGTCAGGTCAAGTCCCAGTGGGCCATCCACTCTTGGGGTCTCTCTGGTTACATCACAAGCCTCCCTCAATTTACATCTTTCCCCTTCTCCAGGCTGCCCTGCAATCCCTGTGCCACGACCAATGCATGCGGCAAGACCATCACACCCTGCATCTCCAGTCCCTGTGCTCCTGCTGCCTCCTGCACGCCCTGTGTCCCCCGCTCCCGCTGTGGGCCTTGCAACTCCTACGTGCGCTAGAGTCCACTGGTTGCCCGAGGAGCAAGGAGACAGGGCCCAGGGTTCTGGAGCTGTGACTTGGCCCTGGTTCTTTCCAACAAATGGGTTAGAAAACACAATGTGCATGGCTGGAGCTGCCCCAGGGGGGAAATCCAGAAGCTCACCCAACCTCCTCAAGATGATCCCTGCCCATACTTTCCTTCACTGGGGACTCTTTCTTCTTGGCTTGCCCAGAGAGCCTGCCCACGTGTCAGCAACGCTCCCTTGTAACCTTCTAATAAACTCAATTTCCTTGGCAAAGTACATGCCTTTCTCATTGGTATTCATTTGTCTCATCACGCCTGTTGCTTGAGCACTCTATAAAAGGCCACTTGAAAGCAGAACCTTACATATAATGGCTTGAGTCTTGGATAGGAAAGCTGCTCCGGGCCTGGTGGACAGATGGCTGGTCCCATAGGTGAATGGGGGTGGGCAGGAAAGAGGGCAGGACAACTGCAGTGTGGCTCTATCTCCCCTCAGCCATTCCTGGATTTACTCCCTCACCCCTCTTGACCAGGATATCTCCTAGAGTTGATTGTATCTGAAACTAAAATGAAGAGGCATGACCTGGGGGCTGGAAAGAGGCTATGCAAAGCTCATCTTTTCTAAGCTGGAAGTTTTATTTATTTATTAGTGGAGTATAATTGCTTTACAATGTTGTTCAGTTCAGTTCAGTTCAGTCGCTCAGTCGTGTCCGACTCATGCCAGGCCTCCCTGTCCATCACCAACTCCTGGAGTTCACCCAAACTCGTGTGCATCGAGTTGGCGATGCCATCCAGCCATCTCATCCTCTGTTGTCTCCTTCTCCTCCTGCCCCCAATCCCTCCCAGCATCAAAGTCTTTTCCAATGAGTCAGCTCTTTGCATGAGGTGGCCAAAGTATTGGAGTTTCAGCTTTAGACTCAGTCCTTCCAATGAACACCCAGGACTGATCTCCTTCAGGATGGACTGGTTGGACCTCCTTGCAGTCCAAGGGAGTCTCAAGAGTCGTCTCCAACACCACAGTTCATAAGCATCAATTCTTTGGTGCTCATCTTTCTTCACAGTCCAACTCTCACATCCATACATGACCACTGGAAAAACTATAGCCTTGACTAGATGGACCTTTGTTGGCAAAGTAGTATCTCTGCTTTTCAATATGCTGTCTAGGTTGGTCATAACTTTCCTTCCAAGGAGTAAGCGTCTTTTAATTTCATGGCTGCAATCAACCATCTGCAGTGATTTTGGAGCCCCCCAAAATAAAGTATGGCACTGTTTCCACTGTTTCCCCATCTATTTGCCATGAAGTGATGGGACCAGATGCCATGATCTTCGTTTTCTGAATGTTGAGCTTTAAGCCAACTTTTTCACTCTCCTCTTTCACTTTCATCAAGAGGCTTTTTAGCTCCTCTTCACTTTCTGCCATAAGGGTGGTGTCATCTGCATATCTGAGGTTATTGATATTTCTCCCGGCAATCTTGATTCCAGCTTGTGTTTCTTCCAGTCCAGCATTTCTCATGATGTACTCTGCATATAAGTTAAATAAGCAGGGTGACAATATACAGCCTTGACGTATTCCTTTTCCTGTTTGGAACCAGTCTTTTGTTCCATGTCCAGTTCTAACTGTTGCTTCCTGACCTGCATATAGGTTTCTCAAGAGGCAGGTCAGGTGGTCTGGTATTCCCATCTCTTTTAGAATTTCCCACAGTTTCTTGTGATCCACACAGTCAAAGGCTTTGGCATAGTCAATAAAGCAGAAATAGATGTTTTTCTGGAACTCTCTTGCTTTTTCAATGATCCAGCAGATGTTGGCAATTTGATCTCTGGTTCTTCTGCCTTTTCTAAAACCAGCTTGAACATCTGTAAGTTCATGGTTCATGTATTGCTGAAGCCTGGCTTGGAGAATTTGAGCATTACTTTACTAGCGTGTGAGATGAGTGTAATTGTGCGGTAGTTAGTTTCTGCTGAATAACAAGGTGAATCAGCCGCATGTACACATACAGCCCTTCCCACCTGAGCCTCCCTCCCCCACACCCCCTTATCCCACCCCTCAGGGTCATCACAGAGCCCCGAGCTGAGCTTCCTGTGCTATGCAGCAGCTTCCCACTAGCTGTATTTTTTTTATACATGGTAGCATATATATGATAATGTTACTCTCTCAGTAAATCCCACCTTCTACCCCTGGCCATGTCCACAAGTGTATTTTCTACATCTGTGTCTCTATTCCTGCCCTGCAAATAGGTTCACTGGCATCATTTTCTATATTCCATATATATGCATTAATATACAATATTTGTTCTTCTCTTTCTGACTTACTTCACTCTGTACTCAGAAGGAAGTTTTAGATCTAGCACTGTATTATCTGTGTTACTCGTGGTCCAGGCAGCCTCAGGATCACACAGTGAAGGGACCCCCTGGCTTGCCTGCTGTGCCCTGGAGTTACTCCTTCCTCCTGATCTCCTTCCTGGGGATCATAATCAGACTGGGCTCCAGCAGCTTGCTTTCCTCTCCTCTGGGGTTCTGGGGCTCAGAGACCCCACCAGCTTTTTTGTTTATACTCCTACCTTTCTCTATCCAATCTAACCAGTACCTATTGGATACCTACTCTATGTAGACCCTGGATGGTGGGGAAGGGGAGACACATCGCGAAAGATACAGTCCTGGCTACAGGTTGTTTTCAGTTCAGTTCAGTTCAGTTGCTCAGTCGTGATCAACTCTTTGCGGCCCCGTGGACTGCAGCTCGCCACGCCTCCCTCTCTATCACCAACTCTCGGAGTCTACTCAGACTCATGTTCATTGAGTCAGTGATGCCATCCAACCACCTCATCCTCTGTTGTCCCCTTTTCCTCCCACCCTCAATCTTTCCCAGCATCACGGTCTTTTCAAATGAGTCAGTTCTTCACATCAGGTGGCCAAAGTATTGGAGTTTCAGCTTCAACATCAGTCCTTCCAATGAATATTCAGGACTGATTTCCTTTAGGATGGACTGGTTGGATCTCCTTGCAGTCCAAGGGATTCTCAAGAGTCTTCTCCAACACCACAGTTCAAAAGCATCAATTCTTCGGTGCTCAACTTTCCTTATAGTCTGACTCTTACATCCATACATGACTACTGGAAAAACCATAGCCTTGACTAGACAGACCTTCGTTGGCAAAGTAATGTCTCTGCTTTTTAATATTCTGTCTAGGTTGGTCATAACTTTTCTTCCAAGGAGCAAGTGTCTTTTAATTTCATGGTTGCAGTTACCATCTGCAGTGATTTTGGACCCCCCCCCCCAAAATAGAATCTGCCACTGTTTCCCCATATATTTTCAGGTTGTTTATAAAGCCTTAAAAGGGATCTTTTATCTATTTTTTAAATCTAAATCTAATCCCCAATTACTGCTATTACAAACTAGTCCCTGGTACTGTGAATACTCAGGCTGGCACTGCAGGCAAATCTCAGAGTGCTGACCGTAACATCAGTATTCAACAAGAATGGGTATCTTGGTTTAACTCTAATGGAGAGCCTCCAGAAAGGAACACAGTCCTGCCAACATCCCAACTTTTAAAACATTTTTGGTAAAATATAGATGACATAAAATTTACCATTTTAACCGGTTTTAGTGTACAACTCAGTGGCATAAGGTATATTTACATTGTGGTGCAACCATCATCTCTATCCATCTCTAGAAATTTTTCATCACCCCAAATTGAAACTCTGGACTTTCTAAACAATAACTCCCCAAACTCCCCTGCCCCCAGCCCCTGGTAATGTCTATTCTATTTTCTGTCCATAAGAATTCGACTCTTTTGGGTACCTTGTATAAAGAAACGGAATTGTACATTATTTGTTCTTTCAGATCTGGCTTTTTTCATTGTATACTGTTTTCAGCTTCATTCGTGTTGTAACCTGTACTGAAGTTTTTCTCTTTTGTTTTTTCAAAGTTAAAAATTCCTTATTTTTTAAATTCCTGGTACGACTACCACAGTTTACAGGGCAATATACCTGATGTAATGAAAAGAAAAAGAAAAAGATAAAGCTACAACAGATAAAAGACCTCAGGAATGTACATCTAATTGACACTACATTGCCTTAATCAATAGCTGCACTTTTTGCAAACTGTTGCCATGATAGTCGTGAACAAGAAGGGTTTCCTGTTTAAGGTGCAGTAACTTTTCTGACTATGGATCATCGTTCCTTCTGTGGCAGATTTTTACAGTTCCTCTAACACATTTGGGATGACTGTCTCAAACTAACCTGCCGTTTTCCTGTCAACTTCTCGCTCTCTCTCCTGCTAAGAACTGTAGCCCTTTTCTTCTGAGTATTTAGAACCTTCTGCTACCATATCCCGGAGAAGGAAGTGGCAACCCACTCCAGTACTCTTGCCTGGCAAATCCCATGGACGGAGGAGCCTGGTAGGCTGCAGTCCATGGGGTCGCTAGGAGTCAGACATGACTGAAGTGACTTAGCAGCAGCAGCAGCTATCATATCCACCACTTCCACCCCCAGATCTGTAACCACTACCATGGTGACTGGATGAGCTTCTTCCACCAAAACTGCCCCCTTTCATGGGTCTATAATTTGATTGCTATTGTCCACTATAATTTTCAAAATCATTATAGTTTTCACCACCACATAGTTACCTCCAAAATTTCCTCCTTCATTGTAACCATCATATCCTCCACCACCGCCACCATATCCACCACCTCGGTTACCATATTCTGGCCCAACACCACCATAGCCTTCTCCACTACTTTAACCAGGACCACTTCCATAGTTGCCACCATTACCTCCAAGTTCTTTTAAAGAGCGAATCATGATTTCATTATATATATATATAAAACATTTTGTTTGTTTGTTCATCCACCAATGGATATTTTGTGTCATTCTCACTTTTGGTTGTGACTAATGAAGAAGGCTGAGTGCCAAAGAATTGATGCTTTGAACTGTGGTGTTGGAGAAGACTCTTGAGAGTCCCTTGGACTGCAAGGAGATCCAACCAGTCCATTCTGAAGGAGATCAGCCCTGGGATTTCTTTGGAGGGAATGATGCTAAAGCTGAAACTCCAGTACTTTGGCCAACTCATGTGAAGAGTTGACTCATTGGAAAAGACTCTGATGCTGGGAGGGGTTGGGGGCAGGAGGAGAAGGGGATGACAGAGGATGAGATGGCTGGATGGCATCACTGACTTGACGGATGTGAGTCTGAGTGAACTCCAGGAGTTGGTGATGGACAGGGAGGCCTGGCGTGCTGCGATTCACGGGGTCGCAAAGAGTTGGACATGACTGAGCAACTGAACTGAACTGAACTGAATGCTGCTATGAACCTTGGTGTACATGTCTTCTGTTCAAGTCCCTGCTTTCCATTTTGTGTGTGTGTGTTTACCTAGATGTGGAATTACTGGGTCATACAATAATTCTATATTTAATTGACAAAACCCAAGACTCTTTTCCATGGTAGCTGCACCACTTAATAGTCCCAGAAACAATGTGCAAGGATTCCAATTTCTCCCCAATACTCATTTTCTGTTTTTTTTTTTTAAGTTGTAGAACTTCATTATAAATTCTTGACATTAATCGCTTATTAGATATATGATTGGTGAAAATATCATTCTCTCATTCTGTGGGTTTCTTTTTCATTCTTTTCATTTTCTCTTTTTAAAGATTTATTTACTTAATGGCTGCACTGTTTTTTTTTTTTTAATTTATTTTTCAATTGGGGGAAAATTGCTTTACAATGTTGTGTTGGTTTCTGTCATACAACAATGCATTTCAGCCATAATTATACTTTTATCACCTTTCTCTTGAGTGTCCCTCTGTTGCAGTCCTTTAATGGACCTGGTGGTCCAGAGTTGATGATAGGAAAGTGAAAGAGAGAGCTGGAGGAAGGGAGAAAGAGAGAGAGAGAAAGAAAGAAGGACACGGGGACCCAAGCTCTGATGGAGCGAAGGTGCTTTAATGATCTTTCTGTGAGTATATATAGGCTGGTGTCCAAGAAATTTCTTTCGACAATGACAAAGATCAGAAAACCAAACATACAGCAACTGTTACCAAGGGAACGAAGAATTAATAACGGTCACAAGGTCAGGAGACAATCCATATCTCAAGAAAGAGGATCGAGACTAAGCAGTTTTGTCGTAAGGAGAAGGTTTACTGAGGGAGATTCAAGCCTGTCTCATCCTATGACCTCAGTCCTGGGGGCGGCATGCCATTCCACTGGTTTCTGGTAACAGACACTGATAGGGAACAGAGGGTTTATGAGAAACAGCACGTAGGAATCCTCCTGTTAAACATTCCCTGACATCCCTCCCCTCCTCCGATGCTACCCCTCTAGGTCATCACAGAGTGCCAAGCTGGGCTCCCTGTGTTATATAGCAACTTCTCCCCAGCTATCATTTTATACAAAGTAATGTATATGTCAACGCTACTGTCTCCATTCTTCCCAATCTTTCTTTCCCCTACTGTGTCCACAAGTCTGTTTTCTATATCTGTGCCTCCATTTTTTTTGGCAAATAGGTTCATTAATACATTTTTCTAGATTTCATATACATGTGTTGCTGCTGCTGCTGCTGTAAGTTGCTTCAGTCGTGTCCGACTCTGTGCGACCCCATGGACAGCAGCCCACCAGGCTCTCCCATCCCTGGGATTCTCCAGGCAAGAACACTGGAGTGGGTTGCCATTTCCTTCTCCGATGCATGAAAGTGAAAAGTGAAAGTGATGTCGCTCGGTCATGTCCGACTCTTCGCGACCCCATGGATTGCAGCCTACCAGGCTCCTCCATCCATGGGATTTTCCAGGCAAGAGTACTGGAGTGGGGTGCCATCGCCTTCTCATATGATAATTGTTTTTCTCTTTCTGACTTACTTTGCTCTGTAAAACAGGTTCTAGATTCATCCACTTCACTAGAACTGACTCAAATTCGTTCTTTTTTATGGCTAATTGCTCTGGGTCTTCTGCTGCACATGAGCTTTCTCTAGTTTTGGCGAGTGGGGGCCACTCTCTAGTTTTTGAGCATGGGCTTCTCATTGCAGTGGCTTCAGTAGTTGCCGAGCACAGGCTCTAGGGCACGGGCTCAGTAGTTGTGGTGCATGGACTTAGTTACTCTGAGGCATGTGGAATCTTCTGTTGTACTTCAGACACTAAGTTGTGTCCAACGCTTTGCAATCCCATGAACTGCAGCACGCTAGGCTTCCCTACCCTTCACTATTTCCTGGAGTTTGCTCAAACTCATGTCCATTGAGTCAGTGATGTATCAGGATCGAACCCATGTCCCTTGCATTGGCAGGCAGATTCTTAACCACTGGGCCAGCAAAGAAGTCTCCCCTTATTTTTAATTTTTGTAAAGTTCATTTTACCTACTTTTTCTTTTGCTATCTGTGCTTTTGGTGTCATCGTCAAGAAATCATTCCCAAATCCAATGTCATGAAGATTTTCTCTTTATGTTTTCTTCTAAGAGTTTTATTGATTTAGTTCTTATGTTCAGGTCTATGATCCATTTCGCAAAAGACATCACTGAAATTTTGATACAGAGTGCATTGAATCTGTAGGTTGCTTTGGGCAATGGTATCTTTGTAACAACATTACATCTTCCAATCCATAAATATGGAATGTCTTTCCAGTTACATTGTTGTTGCTGTTCAGTTGCTAAGTCATGTCTGACTCTTTGTGACCCCATGGACTGAGCACCCAGGCCTCTCTGTCCTTCATTATCTCCTGGAGTTTGCTCAGACTCATGTCCATTGAGTTGGTGATGCCATCCAACCTTCTCATCCTTTGTTGTCCCTTCTCCTCCCACCCTCAATCTTTCCCAGAATTAGGGTCTTTTCCAATGAGTTGGCTCTTCTCATCAGGTGGCCAAATAATGGAGCTTCAGTTTCAGCATCAGTCCTTACAATGAATATTCAGGACTGATTCCCTTCAGGATTAACTGGTTTGATCTCCTTGCTGTTCAGAGTACTCTCAAGAGTTCTCCAGCACAATTTGAAAGCATCAAATGTTTGTCACTCAGTCTTCTTTACGATCCAAATGACTATAAATGATTTTATAGTCATTTTTCATGACTACTGGAAAAACCATAACTTTGACTATAGGGACCTTTGTTGGCAAAATGGTGTCTCTGCTTTTTTTTTCTTCATTAAAAAAATAAATTAATTTATTTTAATTGGAGGCTAATTACTTTACAATATTGTGGTGGTTTTTTTGGCCATACATTGACATGAATCAGTTGTGGGTGTACATGTGTCTCACCATCCTGAACTCTCTTCTCACCTCCCTCCCCAACCCATCCCTCTGGGTTGTCCCAGAGCATTAGCTTTGGGTGCCCTGCTTCATGCATCAAATTTGCACTGGTCATCTATTTTACATATGGTAATCTACATGTTTCAATGCTATTCTCTCATATCATCCCACCCTCGCCTTCTCCCACATAGTCTAAAAGTCTGTTCTTTACATCTGTGTCTTTCTGCTGTCTTGTACATAGGGTCATCATTACCGTCTTTCTAAATTCCATATATATGTGTTAATATACTGTATTGGTATTTCTCTTTCTGGCTTACTTCACTCTGTATAATAGGCTCCAGTTTCATCCACCTCATTAGAACTGACTCAAATGCATTCTTTTTTTAATAGCTGAGTAATATTCCATTGTGTATATGTACCACAACTTCCTTATTCATTTGACTGCTGATGGACATCTAGGTTGCTTCCATGTCCTAGTTATTGTAAACAGTGCTGCAATGAACATTGGGGTACATGTGTCTCTTTCAATTCTGGTTTCCTTGGTATATATGCCCAGCAGTGGGATTGCTGGGTCATATGGCAGTTCTATTTCCAATTTTTTGAGGAATCTCCACACTGTTCTCCATAGTGGCTGTACTAGCTTGCATTCCCACCAACAGTGTAAGAGGGTTCCCTTTTCTCCACACCCTCTTCAGCATTTGTTACTTGTAGACTTTTTGATGGCAGCCATTCTGACTGGCATGAAATGATACCTCATTGTGGTTTTGATTTGCATTTCTCTGATAATGAGTGATGTTGAGCATATTTCATGCATTTGTTAGCCATCTGTATGTCTTCTTTGGAGAAATGTCTGTTTAGTTCTTTGGCCCATTTTTTGATTGGGTCATTTAGTTTTCTAGCATTGAGCTGCATGAGTTGCTTGTATATTTTGGAGGTTAATTCTTTGTCAGTTGCTTCGTTTGTTATTATTTTCTCTTATTCAAAGGCTGACTTTTCATCTTGCTTATAGTTTCCTTCATTGTGCAAAAGGATGTCTCTGCTTTTTAATACACTGTCTAGGTTTGTCATAGCTTTTCTTCCAAGGACCTAGCGTCTTTTAACTTTGTGGCTGCAGTCACTGTCCATAGTGATTTTGGAGCCCAAGAAAATAAAATCTGCCACTGTTTCCACTTTTCCCCCAGAAGTGATGGGACTTGATGCTATGATCTTAATTTTTTGAATGTTCAGTTTTAAGCCAGCTTTTTCACTTTCCTTTCATCCTCATCAAGAGGCTCTTTAGTTCCTCTTTGCTTTCTGCTGTTAGAGTGGTATCATCTGCATATCTGAAGTTATTGACATTTCTGCCAGTAATCTTGATTCCAGTTTGTGATTAATCCAGCCTGGCATTTTCCATGATATACTCTGCATATAAATTAAATAAGCAGGGTGACAATATAGGGCTTTGATGTACTCCTTTCCCAATTTTGAACCAGTTCATTATTCCATGTCTGGTTCTAACTGTTGCTTCTTGGAAAGTCTTTTTTAATTTCTTTTGGCAATGTTTTGCAGTTTTCAGTGTATAAGTCTTTTGCCTCCTTGATTATGCTTATTCCTAAGTATTTTATTCCTTGTGATGCTATTGGAAATATAATTTTCTTCCTAATTTCTTTTTCAAATTGCTTATTGCTAGTGTTTAGAAATGCAACTCCATACCTTGATTTTAGACCCATGTCAGAATTCTGATTTATAGAACTTTACAATAATACATTGTGTTGTTTTAAGTCACTAGATTTGAGGTCATTTGTGAGAGCAGGTATAGGAAACAAATATAGCTTGCATCTGTTGAATATCAACTACAGGTTAGGTAAAATATTAGGAACTTAATTAATCTTTGTAAGTGCTGCAAATTCAATTCATTGTACAGATGAGGAAACTGAGCCTTAGAAATATGCTCCAAATCATAGTTAGTCATTAGCAGTTATGGGATTTGAACCAAGTTCTGTCTATGCTGCTGCTGCTGCTAAGTCACTTCAGTTGTGTCCGACTCTGTGTGACCCCATAGACAGCAGCCCACCAGGCTCCCCCATCCCTGGGATTCTCCAGGCAAGAACACTGGAGTGGGTTGCCATTTCCTTCTCCAATGCATGAAAGTGAAAATTGAAAGTGAAGTCGCTCAGTCGTGTCTGACTGTTCGCGACCCCATGGACTGCAGCCTACCAGGCTCCTCCGTCCATGGGATTTTCCAGGCAAGAGTATTGGAGTGGGGTGCCATTGCCTTCTCCAAGGTCTGTATATAGATATCCATAATATACTACTATAAACTGTGAGAATAATTTAAAAATTGGAGCAGATTGACACATCCAGGTCAGTGCGTGCACAGTCATGTGTGACTCTTTGTGACCCCATGAAGTGTAGACTATCAGTATCCTCTGTCCACGGAATTTTCCAGGCAAGAATACTGGAGTGGGTTGCCACTTCCTACTCCAGGGGATCTTCCTGATCCAAGGATCAAACCAGCATCTCTTGCATTCCCTGTATTGGCAGGTGGGTTCTTTACCACTGCACCATCCAAGTCACTGACATGTTTCAAAGTTGTCTTCTACACACAAATTCCAACTAACTTTTGGCCAATCTATTTAGGAAATGGCTTTCCAGTCCGTTATGAGCCACAATCATATAGAAAAAAATTTTTTATTATCTAATTTCATTGTCTACCTGATTCACAAGATTTCCTTTTGAATGAATTTCAAAAAATCAAACCCATTAATAAATTACAAAGGTTTGCATAAAAAAACTGGGTATTAGGAGGATATGTGGAAGTGAAAATGTTAGTTGCTCAGTTGTCTCTTTGTGACCACATGGGGTGTAGCTCGCCAAGCTCCTCTATCCATGGAGTTCTCCAGGCAAGAATACTGCAGTGGGTAGCCATTCCCTTCTCCAGGGGATCTTCCCGACCCAGAAATCAAACCTGTGTCTCCTGTATTGCAGGCAGATTGTCTGAGCCACCAGGGAAGCCCCTTAGAAGGATACAGACATTGTCAAAACAGAAAGGTCTAAACATGCTCTGAGCAGAGCGTATCAACAGAATAAAGGATAAATTCTGGCCAGAGACAAAGCTTTTTGGATCTGTAAATGCTGCCTTTTTTAAAAAAATCTCTGTCTTTGTAGCTACTCGTTAATTTTATAAATAAATGTAATACAGTCCCTTAAATACTCCCACGTGGCTTTTAAATTGCTTATAGGTGCTCATCGCCAAACACACACACCAGGATGTGGTTCTCAACTTGATTGTGCTTTGGAATAACCCAGAGCACTTAAAAATATGTCGAGGCTTGAGTCGACCCTCAGGGAATCTGATTAAATTGGTCTGGGATGTAGCCTGGCCACTGGGAATTTTTGATGCTACGTATACAGTTCTAATGAGCCAGTTTGCCAGGCTGCCAGAATCCGGGTTTTAGTTCTCATTTATCTTGTCATCAGCTCTGTGTCCTTGGACAAATATGCAGTCTCTCTGAGCCTCAATTTTTCCAAAGATAGAGTGGAGGTAACACTCTCCGCTCTATCAGCTTTGCTATATCTACCAAGATGATCATGGAAGACCATGTTTATGGAAAGACTTTGCAAACCAGATATTTTTATTATGATTATTAATCATTTTGATTATTCCTGACTTAACACATAGCTAAGATTCTTAAGGATAAAAAACAATGGTCTTCTTTTTTCTTTGTTTCATGCCCAACGTTAGAACTTATATATCATCCTGTTCTTTTATGGCACGGTTTCTTTCTTCAAATCCCCCACCCGGCTCTGCAGCAGGAATATATGCTCTGCTAAGCATTACCTGATACTCTTTGACTCCAGATCCACCTTCTTCTGGGGCCTAGTTCCTTCTCAGCTGTACATAAATACTCTTGATGACCTGTTTTACTGGCTCCTGGTTGTCCTGGTCTGAACTCCTAGCCAAATGGACATACCATTCTCACACTTTGATTTTTCCCCATGCTTACATTCTGGATATTTTTGCTGATTCTTTTAATTTCTGTTTCCCTCTTATTTTATATTTGCTTTGGGATAGAGGCAAGGCGCTTTCCCCCATCTTCATATCTGATGTTAAAGCCATGGTTTCAGTTCTCTTTGGGGTCTGAGGCTGCTGTCAGGAAGATTAGGGCTGTCTAGGAGTGCTCGGCATTTTCCTTTATACAAGCCCATCACATTACTTTCAGGATTCATGCCTCATCACAAGCTTGTAGGATTGTCACTTTTTGACCCCTAGTTTACTGAGGAGCAAAGCAGTATGCAGTAAGTCTTGGTATGTCTTCCTGTCTGTACTCAGAACTAGCCTCAGAATTCATGATCTTGTTCCTGTGTTTTCTCCTAGTTCTTGTGCTTTGACACATCTTGACCTCTAAACTGGAGAAGGCAATGGCAACCCACTCCAGTGTTCTTGCCTAGAGAATCCCAGGGATGGGGGAGCCTGGTGGGCTGCTGTCCATGAGGTCGCATGGGGTTGGACACGACTGAAGCGACTTAGCAGCAACAGTAGCAGCAGACCTCTAAACAGTGTCTCATCTCTAATTTACAGTGAGGTAAATTGGGCTGGGCAAACTTGAGTCTACATACTTGTGTCATTTGCACAAGTTAAATCTCTCCCTAGTATCTTAGATTCTTCATCTCTGTTAATCAATGACAGTAATAGAATCCAAACAGCCAGTGTTTTGGTGAGGATAGAATACTATATGTGAAGTGTCCTAGAAGATCATCAGACTAGAAAGATATCTATTGCTATTCATTTCCAGCCTACATCACTATCTGGTCCTCAGTTTTCTCCTTCATAAGTTCAGGTCTTTCTGACTTCAGATTCTTTGATTCTAGAAAATAGAACTTACTTCTGAGGTGAATGTTTACAGGGTAAGGCAGATAGACTTTCTCCCAGATTCTAAATTGCCTAGGTCATGCCATTGTGTATTTTCATATGCTTAGATGTTAAGAAAAGACAATCTGATTTTCAATCTGGACAGATCAATCAATTGTGCAAAAGGATATAAATTTCTCTTGTGAAAGAGTAAATGAGTGTAATTTGGTTTTTACCAAGTTCAGGAAGGTATTATAGAGCGTAGCAGGATATAAGAACTGCTTGAGCAGAGAGGCCTTTGGAGGACTGACGAGGTAAGGGGAGTGGGGAAGAAGGCCCCAGGGGCCCAGAAACAAAAACTCTAAAGAGAGGGATGATAAACGGAAATGAATCTAAGGTTTCTTTCCTCTCACAAAACCAGAGAAGCTTCTGTGCCAAATGTTCACACTGTGTTTAGGTATTTAGGCTTGGGAGTTAGACATCTGAATAGTTCAAATCCCTGCCCTGCTACTTATAGACTTTGTCTTAGGAAAATTCTGAGCCTTTCTCATTCTGTTACCTTATCTGTAAAATAGGAATAATTTTATAGGTCAATCTTACTGGGTTGTTGGGATGATGAAATGAGAAATGTGCCATAGCACTTAGCACCAGTTTGGCATGTAATAAGTAAATTCATGTGTGTGTGTGTGTGTGTGTGTTTGTGTGTGTGTGTGTGTGTGTGTATATGCTCAGTTGTGTCCGACTCTTTGCAACTCCATGGACTGTAGCCCGCCAGGCTCCTCTGTCTATGGAATTTTCCAGGCAAGAATACTGGAGTGGGTTGCCATTTCCTACTCCAGGGGCTCTTCTGACCTGGGGATTGAACCCACATCTCCTGCACTGGCAAGTGGATTCTTTACTACTGCACCACCTGGGAAGCTCTAAGTATTCATGAAATGGTAGCATCATTGTCACCATCGTCACCATCAGGGGCAGCAGTAACACTATCATTATTTTATGAATGCTCACAGAGAGCTGTAAGGCTGGAGGATTCCCAGAGGATGAGAAGAGCCTATTTCAATGCAAACACCAGAAAGGAGGCTTGTTGGCAATATCGCCCCATGTGGAGAACTCTTCCTCCTCAAGAATCACCCCAAGTGAGATAAACAAACCTAGAAGATGAGGAAGTTAGCAGAGAAAGTAGGGACAATAGACCATCTGTCAACTTCCTAACCTAGCCACTAAATTAAGTTCATATTTGCATTTTTTGTTGATTAACTCATGAATATAGTTCTGGGCCTCTACTATTTGTGAGATGAGTAAGGTTTGATCACCATTGGGTTGGCTTGGACAACCTGCCCAGGTGTCTGCTCAACAAAATTGAATGTTCACAAAATTCTTCACCTGAGCCATTTGAGCCAATAGTTGGAAGGAGGAAGGTTACAGAAATAACTATCACCACCCCCACTCATATTCACACACAACATCTTACTTACCTTTCACAATGAACCCATGAGGTGGGCAGCATTATCATTACTTCAAATTAAGAGATGAAGAAAACAGGAGTCAAAAAAGAGATCCACTTCTCTGAGCTCACGCTGTCAGGAAGGATGTGCACCCAGGTCATTTAGCTTCAATTGTGGTCCTTTCTGCTCTTCAACACTGCCTTTAAAATCTAGATACATTCTTTTAAAGTGTCTTATATTGTGTTCCCTGGTGGCACAGAGGTTAAAATGTCTGCCTCCAATGCGGGAGACCCGGATTCAATCCCTGGGTCGGGAAGATCTCCTGGAGAAGGAAATGGTAACCCACTCCAGTATTCTTGCCTGGAGAATCCCATGGATGGAGAGGCCTGGTAGGCTACAGTCCACGGGGTTGCAAAGAGATGGACACGACTGAGCGACTTCACTTTCACTTTTCATGTTGTGTTCCACGAATAATCTTTTGGGATTTCTTTCTGAACCATGATTTTGTTCCTTTATGGAACAAAGGACAGCCAGAGAGGGACAGGGATAGAAGGTGATCTGGGGAAGGCTAATTTGTTAATATTTGTTACTTGGCAATAAGGGAGACTCCTTAGGGCTGGGAAGGGGTCAAAGGGTATCTGAACCCAGAGCTGATGGAGAGCTGTGTCCTCATCAGGGTGGTGCCCTCTTCTTAGGGATGAGAGTCAACTGCATTCTCATGGGCTCTGACTGTCTGAGAGCATCTCAGGCTGGAAAAGTCATATCTCTAGGGGTATTCAATGCTCTCAAAGGAGTAAGTCTAATAGCAAGGGAGAGAAATTTGTAGAGGCTTTGAGATAAGGTTGCTATGGATACAAAGATACCTCTGAGTGCCTGATTCTGGTTTTACTTTCTTGTTGACTCTGAAGTAGTCTGATTTGTATTTATGCTTCGACACTGACCCTTGAATTCTCACTCTGTGGAATATTTCCATCAAAATTTTTCTTCCAGATATTTCTTCTCATTCTCACTTTTAGGGAGATTATGGCTTCAGTGCAGGTTGGTTGACATTTTTAGTAAAGGGCCAGATAGTAAATATTTTAGGTTTTGCAGTCTAAATGGTATTTGTTGCAACTACTCAACTTTCATGTAGTACAAAGGCAGACATAGACAACACCTAAATGAAAAGGCCTGGCTGTGTCCCAACAAAACTTGATTTACAAAAAAGAGGCTGCAGGCTGAACTGTGGGCTGTAGTCTGCAGCTTCAGTGCCATTCCCATCTGTCCAGAGGTTTCATTTTCTAACCATGAACACTCAGTTATTTTCTTTATTTAAAATGATTTTATTTATTTATTTTTGGCTGCGCTGGGTGTTTGTTGCTGTGTGTGAGCTTTCTCTACTTGTGGCGAAGCACAGGCTCTAGGCGTGCAGGCTTCGGTAGTTGCGGTGCTCAGACTCAGTAGTTGTGGTGCAAGGGTTTAGCTGCTCCAGGACATGTGGGATCCTCCCTGACCGGGAATGAAATTCATGCCCCTGCATTGGCAGGAGGATTCGTAACAACTGGATCACCAGGGAAGTCCCCTATTTCTTTCTTTTTTAGAAATTTTATTGAAGTACAGTTGACATACAATGTTGTGTGAGTTTCAGGTGTATAGCTGAGTGATTCAGTTACGCATACACATATATGCATTCTTTCTCAGCAGCTCAGATGGTAAAGAATCCCGGTAATGCAGGGGACCTGGGTTTGATCCCTGGGTCAGGAAGATCCCCTGGTGAGGGGAATGGCAACCTACTCCAGTGTTCTTCCCTGGAGAACTCCATGGACAGAGGAGCCTGGCGGGCTGCAGTCCATGGGGTTGCAAAGAGTTGGACACGACTGAGCGACTTAGCACAGCACACAGCACATTCTGTTTCAGCTTCTTTTCCCGTATAGGTTATTATGGAATACCGAGTAGAGTTCTCTGTGCTTTACAGGAAGTTCTTCTTGGTTATCTATGTTACATATGATGCTCAATTATTTTCAGTCTCTCTGGGTACTGACAAATTCCCTAAGCCCCAATAAATACTCTCCCTGAGTAAGGCTCAGAATCCTCATAGTTAATACAGGACAGGCTTCTGCTCTAAGGATGGGTTGGATTGAACAGTGAAGCATGGGTAGACTTGAGAGAAGCTGGCTGGCCATTGAAAAGACTATTCACTCCACACTCTCTTTCCAAGGAGTCCAATGGCAGAAATTCATGGGCAAGGAGTTCCTGATTCTTAAGCAACTCCACCCACATTCCTGGCTGTCCTCTCTGAGTAATGGGGAGAGCCACTTGGGGACATGATGATTCTACCTCCTTTGAAGCCATCTGATGAAACTCTCATATCACCAGCCATGAGCACCCTGGAGGAGCCTGTTATGACACAAGCTGAATGGAATAATTTTATGAGTTGAGGGAGGACTCTTGGGAGGCACCTAAGTAGCGTATTTTGGAGAGAAAAATTAGCCAAAGCATTAGGAAAGGAAACTATGCGGAGTGCCAAGACCCCACCCACCATTAAGGGTATAAAAGGACCACGGAGAAAGGAGAGACTCAAACCTCATCCACTGCCACCTCCATCAGTTCACCTGCCCTTCCATCACCTCTCCCAGCACCATGCCTTACAGCTGCTGCCTGCCCACCTTGAGCTACCGTTCCAGCTGCTCCTCCAGGCCCTGCGTGCCCCACAGCTGCCGTGGCACCACCCTGCCCGGGGCCTGCAACATCCCCGCCAATGTGGGCAGCTGCAACTGGTTCTGCGAGGGCGCCTTCAACGGCAACGAGAAGGAGACCATGCAGTTCCTGAACGACCGGCTGGCCAGCTACCTGGAGAAGGTGCGGCAGCTGGAGCGGGAGAACGCGGAGCTGGAGAGCCGCATCCGGGAGCGCAGCCAGCAGCAGGAGCCCCTCTTGTGCCCCAACTACCAGTCCTACTTCCGGACCATCGAGGAGCTCCAGCAGAAGGTGAGGGGCTGGCTGCGAGGGGGCACAGCAGCGGCTTCCTGTCTTTGAGCAATAAAATGTTCTCAAGTTCAAATGGTCCTCACCATGGAATCTTGTTTTCAGATCCTGTGCGCCAAGTCTGAAAACTCCAGGCTGGTGATACAGATCGACAATGCCAAGCTAGCCTCTGATGACTTCAGGACCAAGTACGTTGAAATTTTGGGGCCAGGTGACCTCCAAGGGCCCTGTATGGGCCTAACATTGCCTGGAAGAGAAGAGAAAGCCATTTCTCCCTTTTTATTTCTCCTGGCATTTTTTTTTTTTTTTAAGCCCGGCTAGGTAAAACCACTGGCAAACAGAGATCTGGACTCATGTGCTATTTGAGCTTCAGCTTATATCACTTTTTCTGAAAGGCCTTCAACCCCCAAATTCAGAGACTGTAATGAATTGTTCTTGGTGAAGTTGATTGACTGGGTGGTATATAAACCACCAAAATTGACAGGAGAGAGAGTCCACCTCATGAGTCCCCTGAGTGCTTTCTGGTGTTGGGGTGAGTCCAAGCCTTCTCCATCCTGTTTCTGTAGATCTTGAAGAAAGCATGGATGCAAAGAGGCAGAAAACTGTCAGCACAAAGAGAGCTAAGCCAATCCCATGAACACAAGACATGGGGCAGGGAGCAGGGCTTCTGCCTGGCTCATTCTCCAACTCTGTGCTGTGCGTGCAGGTACGAGACGGAGCGTTCCTTGCGGCAGCTGGTGGAGTCAGACATAAACAGCCTGCGTAGGATCCTGGATGAGCTGACCCTGTGCAAGGCCGACCTGGAGGCCCAGGTGGAGTCCCTGAAGGAGGAGCTGCTCTGCCTCAAGAAGAACCATGAGGAGGTGAGAGGAAAAGAGACCATAGGCTTCAGGGATAAGCCTTTAGCATTGGGAGTCAGGAGGCAACTGCGGTTAGACCTCTTGGGCTGGGACTCTTCTCTGAGGAACTCAAGGTCAACTCCGGGAACGGTGATGCTATCTCCATAGAGAGCAGGGGTGAGGTGAGCTGTGAGGAGTGGATGGTGTTGGAGATGCTGGGAAAGGACATATTCATTGCGGTCTCCTCTCTGCTGGTCCTGAATTTGGCGGTAGAGATAGAGGGGGAGAGCAAAAGGAATAACACGCTCTCTAGTCTTAAAGCTATGGAAATGATCATGTAGAAACACAATGCATCATACAGGTAGAGGGAAATAAGTATTATATGAAGTATAAATATCAAATAGCTGCTATCATGACATCATTATTTCCTTGCTATTATTTACCCTACTAGGAAACATGATCACTTAATTCCGCAGTTGTGTGTTTCTAGCTAAGTACTCCAAATGGAGAAAATAACACATTTCCTTTTCCTGGTGTGCATCTTTGTTTACAATGGAAAGCTCTGTCACATTTCATCCTTAGTGGATGTCACCTTTGTTCCTTGTGGGTTCAATGTCTTACAGAGCGCTCATCACATGACTTTTGCACTGATATTCTCTCCTGTCTGATATTGCACTGATATTTTGCTTTTGCACTGATATTCTCTCCTGCCACTGCTCCATGGGAACACATGTTGGTCAGGTGAAATTCTGGGAAGGAAATGGAAATACCCATTGCGGGGGAGCATGTCCCACCTGCAGTGAGGTTGACTGTGATCCTGGGTGGGCATCTTGGATGGTTAGGGAGATAGTTGGACCTTATGGAAGTTTTAAATTCTGATTCTGATCTTATTCTACCATTTTAAGCTGAGGCACTTAGTGATGACTCACTGCTTTTAAAAACAGTAAAAACACATTTTTGCTACATGTATTCCAGGATAGGCATGTAGAGTGGGAAGTTTAGATTTATCTTCTGCTTGTCACACTTGCCCAATGGGTATTTTATTATAGAAGCTTTTGTTATGTAGAGACAATCTTTATATGTATATGTTGTATGAGCCTCAGGCTCTGGGAACCATTTGATCTGCCTGAAGGGAGATTGGGAAGTCTTCTCAGAGGCAAATCAGAGGAAAGAGGAGGATTTCAGCCCTTTGGTCTAAGGGAAGAGACTGAGCAAAGACCCAGATGTGGCAGAGCGCAGCGTACCTGGGGAGTATGGCTGAGAAAGCAGTATCTACGGGGATGTAATGGGAAAGAGGTAGGAAGGACCTGCATGTGTGAATGAGTTTGGACTTAGGCTTACAGGAAAGGTGAGTTTGTTTCAGTGTTGGGAGATGGGAATGGATGTGATGCCTATTTGGGTTTATTCCTACGTCTGTGTCAGTTTGGGGGAATGATCAGAATATTCCTTTCAGTGCATTTTGGGCAGCATTGTGCTCACTTCCCTGCTGCAGGAAGATTGCAGATCCATTTCTGTGGGTTCATTTCTTCTCCTTCCTCCCTCAGGAAGCCAACTCACTGCGGAGCCAGCTGGGAGACCGCCTCAATGTGGAGGTGGACGCCGCCCCCACTGTGGACCTCAACCGTGTGCTCAACGAGACCAGGGCTCAGTACGAGGCCTTGGTGGAGACCAACCGCAGGGACGTGGAGGAATGGTACATCAGGCAGGTGAGTATCTCGGCACATGGTCTCTCAGGACCCTCAGCCCCTTGGGGCCCTTCAGGCGGGGTCTGATCCTGTCCTCTGCCCTTCGGTGTTTCAGACTGAGGAGCTGAACAAGCAGGTGGTGTCCAGCTCAGAGCAGCTGCAGTCCTGCCAGGCGGAGATCATCGAGCTGAGACGCACGGTCAATGCCCTGGAGGTGGAGCTTCAGGCCCAGCACAACCTGGTGGGTATTGATGAGACTCCTGGTGAGGAGGTGAGGCTGGGGAGTCAGGGGCACTGGGATGCCCTCCGGACCACCCTCTCCTGAACTCTTAGAGCTCGTGACTTGTTTGGAAGCGATGGAGAAGCCCCTGAAGGGGCAGCTCTGTGACTCTCCTCCCCTTCCCTCTGACAGAGAGACTCCCTGGAGAACACCCTGGCGGAGACGGAGGCCCGCTACAGCTGCCAGCTGTCTCAGGTGCAGGGCCTGATCGGCACCGTGGAGTCCCAGCTGGCGGAGATCAGGAGTGACCTGGAGCGGCAGAACCAGGAGTACCAGGTGCTGCTGGATGTGCGGGCCCGGCTGGAGTGCGAGATCAACACGTACCGGGGGCTGCTGGACAGCGAGGACTGCAAGTGAGTAGGGAGCGAAGGGATCCTGGGGAAACGTGTGGTGGGTCTACAAGACACTGGGCATGCCCGTGTTGGCCACGTTTTCATTTCATCAAAGAGCACACATTCATGGAGTGTCTCCTTTGTGATGGTTAGGCAAATGTGAAAGGTCAAAGGTGAAAGGCATTCATTCCCTGCCTCGGGGAGCTAACAGTGGAGGGGTGGTGGTAGAAACTGTTACAATAGTAACGTTGGGTAAGGGAGACTATGTTGAGTTTTCTGTGAGATCTCAAGAGCATTAGATAACAATTGTCCCCCTCTGCACATGGCAGAGAGGGAGAGAGATTTGGTAACAATCAAAGTTGATTGCAACTATCTTCAACAGCTGAGAATTCAGATGTATCTTGTAAAGTACCTTAGCACTCCTTGCCACTCCTCTCCCCAACCCATTCTAAACCTCTGTGTTCTCCCAGGCTCCCATGCAACCCCTGTGCCACCACCAATGCTAGCAGCAACTCCTGTAGGTCCTCCTGTCAAAATCGTTGCTGTTAATTAAAAAACCTGCCTCCTCTTTGAAGACGACAATGAAGCCTAGAACAAGCCCAGGAAAGATCCCCAGGTCCTGCTTTGGCTGGACCTCAGTTACCATTTAGATACCTTGTCAAGCCAGCTCTGAAATTTCTACACATGGAAATGCTCTCCACGAGCCAAGACACACCTCATCTGCTTCCGATGTTTGGAAAACTCCCTCCTGCTGAAGGTCGAGTCTCTGTCTCTGAAGATGGTCCAGCAATCTGAGCTCCAGCTTTTACTTTAGGGTGTTTCCTCTAGGAATTGTGTTTCCTGCTTTCCTAGCTTCTTTGATATTCTCTGGAATGCAAGGAGGCTACTTCATTTACTTCCCAATAAACTTTATTTCTCTGGCATAGTAAATGTGTTTCTCATACATATGCATGCATTGTAAAGTACTTGTTATGGCTGTTTCATAAAAATAACCCTTCATTAGGAGGGTGAAATGAGTTCAGTGACTGTCCCAGTCATATGCTCCACTGGTAAATACAGAGAGAGAAGGCTGTCCTCCTGGGAGGCTCCCACCCAGGAAGACCATGCAGAAAAACTGGCTTTTAAAACTCATGCTTTTTTTTTTTTTTCTTTTCTGGCCGTGGCTGCAATTGTGAGCATCCTCCCCAAACCTTACACCCCTCTCCCACTCTCATCCCCATCACTCTGGAATTCTCTGTTTACATTTCTCCCTAACTGTGAGCACTAGCCCCTGTAGAGACTGTTCAAGAAGAGCTCTCCTCTCCTCTCAGCCTCTTGGCTGTCACTAGTGTAGATGCCTACTCTTTCCTTAGAATGTACCTTCAATGATTTCCATCACCCTGTGCATTCTGGGTCCTCTTGTTAGACCTCTATTTTCTCTCTGTCTTCTGATTAGCCTGCCTTCCTCTTTCTGTCTCAAGTGGAGGAAATGCCTGGATTTGTGAGTCTGCATTTCTGCTTCTACATCTCTGCTCAGGAGAACTCGCACCTCTATGCTGACAACTCCAAAATCTTGCACCTCAGTTTGAGTTCCAAGTCTTCACACATAGGACAGTTTCACCTGGTATCAAGCCATCACATCGCGTTTAATTGGACAAAAACTTGTCTTTGCCAAATTGGTCCATCTTGTTACCCGCTTGTTATACTCAACACGTTGTAATCTAAGGACCCTTTAATGCAGAAAGGTGTATCTCTTTACCTCCCTCTCTTCAAAGTTATTCTTTCCACTAGCTCTTTGCTCATATCTGGAATGTTCTTCCATAACCTCGTTATCATGTCATTGCCTATCATTTCAAGAAAGGCCAATGTTCATTAAGTTTCCCTACAACAAACATGAATCCTACCCCACCCTCACTTGCCTCATCTCTGAATATTCAACATTTCAATTCTATTGGCCACTGTCTCAATGATTCATTCATTTTGGTGCTGACTAACATAGCCCCAAATAACCATCTGTTGTGTAGTACTATGTGTGGTACTGAGGACACAGAAATAAGTGAACCCTAATCCTAGACCACAGTGTGTTTGTAGTCTAGAGTGGATAAGACAAAGAGACAAGCATCAAACAGACAAATGTAAGTGTGGCTCCATAGTTCAAAAAGATACCTGCATGCCAATGGATACTGCAGCACTATTTTTCAATAGCAAATTAAATATCCATCAACAGAGGAATGGATAAATAAGATGTGTTACATATGTACAATGGAATATTACTCAGTCACAAAAATGATAGAAACTGTGTCATTTGCAGAGACATGGATGGACCAAGAGAATGTCATTCAGAGTGAAGTAAGTCAGGAAGTGAAAAACAAATATCATATATTAGCATTTATATGTGGAATATAGAAAAATGGTATAGATTAACTTGTTTGCAAAGTAGAAATAAAGACAGAGACATAGAGAACAAATGTATGGATACCAAAGGGGGAAGGGGTGGGTGGGATGAATTGGGATCAACATAGATACACTGTTGCTGCTAAGTCGTTTCAGTTGTGTCCGACTCTGTGTGACCCCATAGACAGCAGCCCACCAGGCTCCCCCATCCCTGGGATTCTCCAGGCAAGAACACTGGAGTGGGTTGTCATTTCCTTCTTCAATGCATGAAAGTGAAAAGTGAAAGTGAAGTTGCTCAGTTGTGTCAGACTCTTAGTGACCTCATGGACTGCAGCCTACCAGGCTCCTCCGTCCATGGGATTTTCCAGGCAAGAGTACTGGAGTGGGGTGCCATTGCCTTCTCTGCATGTATACACTGCTGCTGCTGCTGCTAAGTCACTTTAGTCGTGTCCGACTCTGTGCGACCCCATAGACAGCAGCCCACCAGGCTCCCCCGTCCCTGGGATTCTCCAGGCAAGAACACTGGAGTGAGTTGCCATTTCCTTCTCCAATGCATGAAAGTGAAAAGTGAAAGTGAAGTCGCCCAATCGTGTCCAACTCTTAGCGACCCCATGGACTGCAGCCCACCAGGCTCCTCCATCCATGGGATTTTCCAGGCAAGGGTACTGGAGTGGGGTGCCATTACTATATATAAAACAGATAACTAATGAGAACCTACTATATAGCATAGGGAACTCTACTCAGTACTCAGTGGTGACCTAAATAAGAAGGGAATCCAAGGAAGAGGGGCTATATGCATACATGTGGCCGATTCATTTTGCCTTACAGCAGAAGCTGACACAACACTGTAAAACAACATTGTTGCTTTACAACAATTTTATTGTTGTTATACAACAATAAAATCTCTTAAAAAATGTGGCTCAAGAAAGGTGTAAATAAAAATGATGAATTTCCAAGGTGTGAGAGTGTTAAGAAGAGACTCCAAGAAGAAAGTAGCACTCAATCAAAGCTTTGAAAACTGAAACATTGTTCATATAAATGTCACCTGCCTGCATCATTGATTGTAGGTCCTTCAAGAGAGAGTATCTTCACCTAATTGAAGCCTAGTGTAAACCATGGAGCACTGTAAATAGAATAGATAATGAACAGTAACACTAATGAGGGTTCATGAGAAGGTTATTAAGACTCTATATACTTCCCATAGTTGCAACTTCAATCAACTATTACTGTATGGTATTAGCATAATTCTGAAATAGAGTTTGATGGGATATGGTTAGACAGATGAATGTGTGCAACTCTAAGAGGAGGGAAAGTTTTTTAAGCATGAACTTTGCCTGGTAGGGAGATGAGAGAGCCTGAGGTGTGTTTAGAGCCTGACATACCAATTTCTATCCTGGAGCAGAAGATGATACTGCAGATTAGTTAGGGAGGGCCATATCTAGCAGTGCTTTCAATGGTTACCTGTAAGATTTGCTATTAAGGAAGGTTGACATAGGATCTATAGGGCAGCTGTGTATAGGATGGATTGTAATGGGTCCTAGAAGTTTGTGAAAAAAGAAGGAAGATCAATTGGGAGGCTGGTGAGAGAAAACGAGAACTGAGATGGTTGGTGGTTGGGGGGAGTAATGGGGCAAGTGGTGGGGTGGATTTCAGAGGCACATGGAAGCCGATTGGAGGTAGAGAAACAATGGAGAGAAAAGCCAAGAAACAGTACTGATTGACTCTCTGGTATGGTCCACATGAATAAAGTTTCTGAGGCTTAGAAAGTGAAGTAACAGTGGTTCTCCAGGAGAGAGAGCTGGAGAAGGATGACTAGATTTGGGAGAGATGTCAGAGAGTTACCTAAATAAAGATGATAATAGAGCTGTGGGAGTTGTTTAGACTGCCAAGGAGAAGATCTTGGAGTAGGAAAGATCCTTGGGGATCATTGTAGAGGATGACAGAACAGGCCTGGAGCTCTCCAAAGTCCTCGACCTGAGGTGTGCCTTGGTTTAGCTGAGTCTCTGAGGAGAGGGAGGCTACAAGCCATGGGGTTGCAAGAGTCAGACATGACTTAGAAACTAAACCACCACTGAGGAGATAGATGATGTCTGGTTACAAGCAGTTGGAGAGGGAGGTGGGGATGCAGCTGAAGAAGCACAGAAGTCTAAAGAAGTCAGTTTCGACAAGGACATGATCAATAGCATCCAGGGCAAGGAATACGAGTATTCAGACAAATCTACTGGGTACAATAACAGGGAGATCACTGGTGGCTATATGGAGAGATGGTTGGACTCTGGGTGAAGGAGTCATATTTCAAGGCTCTTTCACATCTGTCTCAGATCACCAACTCCATAGTGAACTTAATGCAAGAATTCAACTCAGCGCATTCATAGTAAACATGAATCTTACCTTGCTTTTTTCTCTGTGTTCTTTGATAAGTGTTTTAGCATCTGCTCTTCCATTTGAGGGCTTCCCTGGTGGCTCAGCTAGTAAAGAATCTGCCTGCAATGTGGAAGACCTGGGTTCAATCCCTGGGTTGTAAAGATCTCCTGGAGAAGGGAATGGCTATCCACTAATAGTCCATGGGGTCACAAACAGTCAGACACGACCGAGCAACTTTGACTTCTTTTTGAGGTGCAGAGCAGTCACACAATCAGGCTTTCATTTCTTTTCTGAGTGGGCCCTGAACCCAGCTCACCCAGAAGATTAAAACCATTGAGATTACATTGCCTTGGATTGTTTCATGTTTTTTTAACTCCTTTATTTTAGACTGGTAGAGTTAAAAACATAGGGAATAATTTTGCATTTTTCTAACTTGGCTTGTCTCTTAGAACCTCCCTGGACTCCATTCCTATTGAGAATCCAGGACTGAGTGTAAGAGAAATAATGCATGCTCTGGAGAGGCTTTGTGGAGTGGTCCCTCAATTCTCTCTGAAGTGTCTATATCTCTCTTTGCTCAGCTCATTTTGCTCCTGAGGTGACTCATCCTTCAGGTCCTCTGCTACTTGTCCCTCAATAGAAATCCTGTGTGAGTATCTTCTTAGAGCCAAATCTGCTGGCTTAGTTCCTGTATCACCATCACAATTTCTCTCCTCAATGCAGTGAGGCTGGATAATTAGTAAATTGGCAACAATTTCCTTTATGGAACAGCCTGTGGAAGCCTTCTATCCTGTTCTTATGCTGCTGCTGCTAAGTTGCTTCAGTCATGTCTGATTCTGTGTGATCCCGTAGACGGCAGCCCACCAGGCTCCCCCATCCTTGGGATTCTCCAGGCAAGAACACTGGAGTGGGTTGCCATTTCCTTCTCCAATGCGTGAAAGTGAAAAGTGAAACAGAAGTCACTCAGTCATGTCTGACTCTTAGCGACCCCATGGACTGCAGCCCACCAGGCTCCTCCATCCATGGGATTTTCCAGGCAAGAGTACTGGAGTGGGGTGCCATAGCCTTCTCCATCCTGTTCTTATAAGCACCTCTAATTTGGGCTGGCTTGGGTGGGCTGGTGTTGTTATTGGGCAGTGTTTCTGATTTTCTTATCACTACTTCATCACTCTTTGGCATAAGTCGGTCCCCCTGATCTGTGTGCACCCAGTGATTCCACTGTTCATGGGGTTCTCAAGGCAAGAATACTGAAGGGGCTTGCCATTTCCTTCTCCAGTGGACCATGCTCTGTCAGACCTCTCCATCATGACCCGCTCGTCTTGGGTTGCCCCGCAGGCATGGTTGGTTTCATTGAGTTAGACAAGGCTGTGGTCCTAGTGTGATTAGATTGACTAGTTTTCTGTGAGTATGGTTTCAGTGTGTCTGCCCTCTGATGCCCTCTTGCAGCACCTACCATCTTACTTGGGTTTCTCTTACCTTGGGGGTGGGGTATCTCTTCACGTCTGCTCCAGCAAAGGACAGCCGCTGCTCCTTAGCTTGGACAAGGGGTATATATGCCAGCAAATTTGGAAAACTCAGCAGTGGCCACAGGACTGGAAAAGGTCAGTTTTCATTCCAATCCCACAGAATGGCAATGCAAAAGAATGCTCAAACTACCACACAATTGCACTCATCTCACATGCTAGTAAAATAATGCTCAAAATTCTCCAAGCCAGGCTTCAGCAATACGTGAACCGTGAACTCCCTGATGTTCAAGCTGGTTTTAGAAAAGGCAGAGGAACCAGAGATCAAATTACCAACATCCGCTGGATCATGGAGAAAGCAAGAGAGTTCCAGAAAAACATCTATTTCTGCTTTATTGCCTATGCCAAAGCCTTTGACTGTGTGGATCACAATAAACTGTGGAAAATTCTGAAAGAGATGGGAATACCAGACCACCTAACTTGCCTCTTCAGAAATCTGTATGCAGGTCAGGAAGCAACAGTTAGAACTGGACATGGAACAACAGACTGGTTCCAAATAGGAAAAGGAGTGAGTCAAGGCTGTATATTGTCACCCTGCTTATTTAACTTATATGCAGAGTACATCATGAGAAACGCTGGACTGGAAGAAACACAAGCTGGAATCAAGATTGCTGGGAGAAATATCAATAACCTCAGATA